>NW_028152470.1:15000-112500 GCF_951799395.1 Argentina silus | reverse complement strand
CTAACCCTAACCCTAACCCTAACCCTAACCCTAACCCTAACCCTAACCCTAACCCTAACCCTAACCCTAACCCTAACCCTAACCCTAACCCTAACCCTAACCCTAACCCTAACCCTAACCCTAACCCTAACCCTAACCCTAACCCTAACCCTAACCCTAACCCTAACCCTAACCCTAACCCTAACCCTAACCCTAACCCTAACCCTAACCCTAACCCTAACCCTAACCCTAACCCTAACCCTAACCCTAACCCTAACCCTAACCCTAACCCTAACCCTAACCCTAACCCTAACCCTAACCCTAACCCTAACCCTAACCCTAACCCTAACCCTAACCCTAACCCTAACCCTAACCCTAACCCTAACCCTAACCCTAACCCTAACCCTAACCCTAACCCTAACCCTAACCCTAACCCTAACCCTAACCCTAACCCTAACCCTAACCCTAACCCTAACCCTAACCCTAACCCTAACCCTAACCCTAACCCTAACCCTAACCCTAACCCTAACCCTAACCCTAACCCTAACCCTAACCCTAACCCTAACCCTAACCCTAACCCTAACCCTAACCCTAACCCTAACCCTAACCCTAACCCTAACCCTAACCCTAACCCTAACCCTAACCCTAACCCTAACCCTAACCCTAACCCTAACCCTAACCCTAACCCTAACCCTAACCCTAACCCTAACCCTAACCCTAACCCTAACCCTAACCCTAACCCTAACCCTAACCCTAACCCTAACCCTAACCCTAACCCTAACCCTAACCCTAACCCTAACCCTAACCCTAACCCTAACCCTAACCCTAACCCTAACCCTAACCCTAACCCTAACCCTAACCCTAACCCTAACCCTAACCCTAACCCTAACCCTAACCCTAACCCTAACCCTAACCCTAACCCTAACCCTAACCCTAACCCTAACCCTAACCCTAACCCTAACCCTAACCCTAACCCTAACCCTAACCCTAACCCTAACCCTAACCCTAACCCTAACCCTAACCCTAACCCTAACCCTAACCCTAACCCTAACCCTAACCCTAACCCTAACCCTAACCCTAACCCTAACCCTAACCCTAACCCTAACCCTAACCCTAACCCTAACCCTAACCCCTAACCCTAACCCATTCATGAAATGTTTATTTATTTATTTATCTATTTATGCATGCTTTTAATTCAGAACTTATATTTTTTATCTTATATTCTATATTATATTCTTTTTAATTTGTGATTACAGTGAATTTTTAGCACTTTTCTCTCCTCAAGCACTTTTTTAAGCACTTAGCATGGAGTGAGGACCTGCCTCTTGAGCTGCTGGGACTGACTGTGATCCCCAACACAGGACCTAGGCTTAGACGCTGACCACAACCAAGACCTCAGCACTGACCCTGATCTGGACCTCGACCCGGACCGCAACCCCAACCCTGACATCAACCTAGGCCTTGACCCTTACTCTGACCCTAACCCCTACCGTAACCCCGACTCCAACCCTAACCCTAACCTTAACCCTAACCCTACCGTAACCCCGACTCCAACCCTAACCCTAACCCTACCCTAACCCTATCCCTAACCCCAACCCTAAACTTAACCCTATGCCTAAACTTAACCCTAACCCTAACCCTAAACTTAACCCTATGCCTAAACTTAACCCTAACCCTAACCTTAACCCTAATCCTAACCCCAACCCTAACCCTAACCCTAACCCTAACCCCTAACCCTAACCCCTAACCCTAACCCTAATCCTAACCCTAACCCCTAACCCCTAACCCTAACCCTAACCCTAACCCCAACCCTAACCCCAACCCTAACCCTAACCCTAAACCCTAACCCTAACCCTAAACCCTAACCCTAACCCTAACCCTAACCCTAACCCTAACTCTAAACCAACTCGCTTGGGTTCCAAACAGGACAGCACAAGGTCCATGAGGTGGTATAAATTGTATAATGTATTTACCTATGCATGTTTTTTCACCTTTTCATATGATTTTGTTTTGTTGTGACTTATAGCACTTTTCTTTTGCAGCACTTGCCCCAAGCACTTATAATAAAATAAAATTGGTACTTACCTTATGGACCTTGGAAGCTGAATGTTTGCTCCACCAAGGGCCCGTTTGGCCCTAACCCGGACCCAGGTGCTGAGCTTGCCCAAAGCCTAACCCCAACCCTTATCCTAACCCCAAGCCCTACCTCTACCTCTATCCCAACCTCAACCCTAACACCAAGCTCGGGTCTGGCCCCAACCTTGGCACCAGCCCCAACCCCGTCCCTGGCCCCGGCCCCAAACCTTGACCACACAGCCCTACAACAGCCTTAGCCTTACCCTGATTACAGTCAAGGATAGAGTGGGATGAATGTTGACCTGTGCCTGTGCATAACCCAACGCACCTTCGTGTTGGCAACAGTCACCCAACCTAACCCTAACCCTAACCCTAACCCTAACCCTAACCCTAACCCTAACCCTAACCCTAACCCTAACCCTAACCCTAACCCTAACCCTAACCCTAACCCTAACCCTAACCCTAACCCTAACCCTAACCCTAACCCTAACCCTAACCCTAACCCTAACCCTAACCCTAACCCTAACCCTAACCCTAACCCTAACCCTAACCCTAACCCTAACCCTAACCCTAACCCTAACCCTAACCCTAACCCTAACCCTAACCCTAACCCTAACCCTAACCCTAACCCTAACCCTAACCCTAACCCTAACCCTAACCCTAACCCTAACCCTAACCCTAACCCTAACCCTAACCCTAACCCTAACCCTAACCCTAACCCTAACCCTAACCCTAACCCTAACCCTAACCCTAACCCTAACCCTAACCCTAACCCTAACCCTAACCCTAACCCTAACCCTAACCCTAACCCTAACCCTAACCCTAACCCTAACCCTAACCCTAACCCTAACCCTAACCCTAACCCTAACCCTAACCCTAACCCTAACCCTAACCCTAACCCTAACCCTAACCCTAACCCTAACCCTAACCCTAACCCTAACCCTAACCCTAACCCTAACCCTAACCCTAACCCTAACCCTAACCCTAACCCTAACCCTAACCCTAACCCTAACCCTAACCCTAACCCTAACCCTAACCCTAACCCTAACCCTAACCCTAACCCTAACCCTAACCCTAACCCTAACCCTAACCCTAACCCTAACCCTAACCCTAACCCTAACCCTAACCCTAACCCTAACCCTAACCCTAACCCTAACCCTAACCCTAACCCTAACCCTAACCCTAACCCTAACCCTAACCCTAACCCTAACCCTAACCCTAACCCTAACCCTAACCCTAACCCTAACCCTAACCCTAACCCTAACCCTAACCCTAACCCTAACCCTAACCCTAACCCTAACCCTAACCCTAACCCTAACCCTAACCCTAACCCTAACCCTAACCCTAACCCTAACCCTAACCCTAACCCTAACCCTAACCCTAACCCTAACCCTAACCCTAACCCTAACCCTAACCCTAACCCTAACCCTAACCCTAACCCTAACCCTAACCCTAACCCTAACCCTAACCCTAACCCTAACCCTAACCCTAACCCTAACCCTAACCCTAACCCTAACCCTAACCCTAACCCTAACCCTAACCCTAACCCTAACCCTAACCCTAACCCTAACCCTAACCCTAACCCTAACCCTAACCCTAACCCTAACCCTAACCCTAACCCTAACCCTAACCCTAACCCTAACCCTAACCCTAACCCTAACCCTAACCCTAACCCTAACCCTAACCCTAACCCTAACCCTAACCCTAACCCTAACCCTAACCCTAACCCTAACCCTAACCCTAACCCTAACCCTAACCCTAACCCTAACCCTAACCCTAACCCTAACCCTAACCCTAACCCTAACCCTAACCCTAACCCTAACCCTAACCCTAACCCTAACCCTAACCCTAACCCTAACCCTAACCCTAACCCTAACCCTAACCCTAACCCTAACCCTAACCCTAACCCTAACCCTAACCCTAACCCTAACCCTAACCCTAACCCTAACCCTAACCCTAACCCTAACCCTAACCCTAACCCTAACCCTAACCCTAACCCTAACCCTAACCCTAACCCTAACCCTAACCCTAACCCTAACCCTAACCCTAACCCTAACCCTAACCCTAACCCTAACCCTAACCCTAACCCTAACCCTAACCCTAACCCTAACCCTAACCCTAACCCTAACCCTAACCCTAACCCTAACCCTAACCCTAACCCTAACCCTAACCCTAACCCTAACCCTAACCCTAACCCTAACCCTAACCCTAACCCTAACCCTAACCCTAACCCTAACCCTAACCCTAACCCTAACCCTAACCCTAACCCTAACCCTAACCCTAACCCTAACCCTAACCCTAACCCTAACCCTAACCCTAACCCTAACCCTAACCCTAACCCTAACCCTAACCCTAACCCTAACCCTAACCCTAACCCTAACCCTAACCCTAACCCTAACCCTAACCCTAACCCTAACCCTAACCCTAACCCTAACCCTAACCCTAACCCTAACCCTAACCCTAACCCTAACCCTAACCCTAACCCTAACCCTAACCCTAACCCTAACCCTAACCCTAACCCTAACCCTAACCCTAACCCTAACCCTAACCCTAACCCTAACCCTAACCCTAACCCTAACCCTAACCCTAACCCTAACCCTAACCCTAACCCTAACCCTAACCCTAACCCTAACCCTAACCCTAACCCTAACCCTAACCCTAACCCTAACCCTAACCCTAACCCTAACCCTAACCCTAACCCTAACCCTAACCCTAACCCTAACCCTAACCCTAACCCTAACCCTAACCCTAACCCTAACCCTAACCCTAACCCTAACCCTAACCCTAACCCTAACCCTAACCCTAACCCTAACCCTAACCCTAACCCTAACCCTAACCCTAACCCTAACCTAACCCTAACCCTAACCCTAACCCTAACCCTAACCCTAACCCTAACCCTAACCCTAACCCTAACCCTAACCCTAACCCTAACCCTAACCCTAACCCTAACCCTAACCCCTAACCCTAACCCTAACCCTAACCCTAACCCTAACCCTAACCCTAACCCTAACCCTAAACCTGCAGAAGGGAGGGACGATAAACATCTGGTCCCTTTTGTTTCAACTTATGCACCGGCCGCCCTCGAATTAAATAAAATCGTTAAAGCCAATTTTAAAATAGCACAAACCAAAATAGACCCTCTCCGGGATTTTAGAATTATAGCAGCCTATAGGAGGGGTAGAAACCTGAAGGATCAGTTGGTGAAGGCATCTTTGGGGACCGAGCGACGGGATCCGTTGCAGTCGCATTTTAAAGTAAATTCATTTATCACAAATAAATATACTCATCTGAGTGCAGCAGTGCGGGAGGTCTTCCAGCTTGATTCGTCCAATTTGGTGTACGGCATTGAATGCAAAACCTGTAACAAATGGTATATTGGACAGACAAAAAATAGTTTACGTATGCGGCTGAAACAACATTTGTACAGTATAAGACAAACTACAAAGTCTACCGCAATCTACTTACATTTTAGAGATCATGGCTGGGAGAACCTCCTTATCACAGGCCTGGAAGCAGGGACGGCTTGGTCCGGAAAAAGGAGACTGTGGAGAGAAAGAATTTGGATTAATAAATTAAATACAGTCTATCCTAATGGGTTAAATGAAATATAAAAATATAAAAAAATATAAAATACTTACCTGGGAGTATGGTGAACGACATTGAGAGGGAATGATTAGCCATATTTTATTTTTATATGATATGTATGAAGTGAAATGTAATTTAATTTTTAAAGTGCTTTATACATTTACTTTTTTATATATATATATATATATGGTGTACATTCCCTTCCTTTGTGTCCCATTTCTCCTTAGGGATAATACATGAAATTATATAGTAACCTACAATTTTCCGGACCTAAAACGTACCTGTTTTTATTTTTATTTTTCGCTCCATGAAAATCGCTGAACGGCGAAATCGCCAATCAACTAAGGTAAACAGAAGGTTTGTGTGCCAGTGCATTCCTGCTTAGGCAGACGTTTTATGATTCCCCTCACCTAACCCTAACCCTAACCCTAACCCTAACCCTAACCCTAACCCTAACCCTAACCCTAACCCTAACCCTAACCCTAACCCTAACCCTAACCCTAACCCTAACCCTAACCCTAACCCTAACCCTCTAACCCTAACCCTAACCCTAACCCTAACCCTAACCCTAACCCTAACCCTAACCCTAACCCTAACCCTAACCCTAACCCTAACCCTAACCCTAACCCTAACCCTAACCCTAACCCTAACCCTAACCCTAACCCTAACCCTAACCCTAACCCTAACCCTAACCCTAACCCCTAACCCTAACCCTAACCCTAACCCTAACCCTAACCCTAACCCTAACCCTAACCCTAACCCTAACCCTAACCCTAACCCTAACCCTAACCCTAACCCTAACCCTAACCCCTAACCCTAACCCTAACCCTAACCCTAACCCTAACCCTAACCCTAACCCTAACCCTAACCCTAACCCTAACCCTAACCCTAACCCTTTTCTCTCCTCAAGCACTTTTTTAAGCACTTAGCATGGAGTGAGGACCTGCCTCTTGAGCTGCTGGGACTGACTGTGATCCCCAACACAGGACCTAGGCTTAGACGCTGACCACAACCAAGACCTCAGCACTGACCCTGATCTGGACCTCGACCCGGACCGCAACCCCAACCCTGACATCAACCTAGGCCTTGACCCTTACTCTGACCCTAACCCCTACCGTAACCCCGACTCCAACCCTAACCCTAACCTTAACCCTAACCCTACCGTAACCCCGACTCCAACCCTAACCCTAACCCTACCCTAACCCTATCCCTAACCCTAACCCTAAACTTAACCCTATGCCTAAACTTAACCCTAACCCTAACCCTAAACTTAACCCTATGCCTAAACTTAACCCTAACCCTAACCTTAACCCTAATCCTAACCCCAACCCTAACCCTAACCCTAACCCTAACCCCTAACCCTAACCCCTAACCCTAACCCTAACCCTAACCCCTAATCCCTAACCCTAACCCTAACCCTAACCCCAACCCTAACCCCAACCCTAACCCTAACCCTAAACCCTAACCCTAACCCTAAACCCTAACCCTAACCCTAACCCTAACCCTAACTCTAAACCAACTCGCTTGGGTTCCAAACAGGACAGCACAAGGTCCATGAGGTGGTATAAATTGTATAATGTATTTACCTATGCATGTTTTTTCACCTTTTCATATGATTTTGTTTTGTTGTGACTTATAGCACTTTTCTTTTGCAGCACTTGCCCCAAGCACTTATAATAAAATAGAATTGGTACTTACCTTATGGACCTTGGAAGCTGAATGTTTGCTCCACCAAGGGCCCGTTTGGCCCTAACCCGGACCCAGGTGCTGAGCTTGCCCAAAGCCTAACCCCAACCCTTATCCTAACCCCAAGCCCTACCTCTACCTCTATCCCAACCTCAACCCTAACACCAAGCTCGGGTCTGGCCCCAACCTCGGCACCAGCCCCAACCCCGTCCCTGGCCCCGGCCCCAAACCTTGACCACACAGCCCTACAACAGCCTTAGCCTTACCCTGATTACAGTCAAGGATAGAGTGGGATGAATGTTGACCTGTGCCTGTGCATAACCCAACGCACCTTCGTGTTGGCAACAGTCACCCAACCTAACCCTAACCCTAACCCTAACCCTAACCCTAACCCTAACCCCTAACCCTAACCCTAACCCTAACCCTAACCCTAACCCCTAACCCTAACCCTAACCCTAACCCTAACCCTAACCCTCTAACCCTCTAACACTAACCCTAACCCTAACCCTAACCCTAACCCTAACCCTAACCCTAACCCTAACCCTAACCTTAACCCCAGCCCTAACCTTAACCCTGGCCTTAACCCTGATCCTAACCCTAGCCCTAACCTTAACCCTAACCCATGGAAGAAGGGTCAACATGTTTGGAACCATGTTTACCCTAATCCTGACCCTAACCTTGACCCTAACCCTGACCCCAACCCTAACCTTAACCTTAACCCTAACCTCAACCCTAACCTCAACCCTAACCCTTACCCTGGCCTTGGCCCCGACCATAACCCTGGTCCGAAACCGAACCCCGGACCTAGCCCTGACCTACGCCCTAACCCTGGCCTTCGCCTTCTGCCGAGCTCCCACCCCCTCCTTACCCCCAACACTGCCACTTGCCCTGTTTCCATTATGGGAGTGGAAACATTTGAGGGGCCTAACACCCGGGGGAGAGTCCAGACTCTCACAGCAGAGATCCATCATGCTCAAAGCCCCTTACCATCGGAGGAGGGTCTGGACTTTCATCCTAATTTCCATCTGGATCTGCCTGATTCGAGCCTTGAGGAGGAATCTTCCCCTCGGGGAGCAAATGGACAGCCCCTTGTGGTGGGGGCCAAATTTAGATCCAATGTGGCAGTGGCCATCTCTGAGTCCATTGGTTCCAGCTCCCAACCTGAGTCAGGAATGGGTCACCGTCCTGTAGATACAGGAGTGACCCAGAGAGGAGATAGACCGGGTGGGCTCGGTGCATCTGAGGACGCTATGCAGCCCTCCCCACGGGGGCCCACCAGACACCCGAACCACTCCAATGATGAGGGGAAGAGGGGGTGGTCATTGACGGTGGAGAGGCCTGTGCTGGTGATAGGGGACTCCAATTTAGCCAACCTTCCCCGGTGTAACAGCCCACTGGTGCAGGTTGACAGTTTCCCGGGGGCCCGCATTTTCCACCTGACGGGAATCCTCGGGAGGCTGTCCCCCTGTGTAGAGACGCAGAAGGTGATCCTTTCGGTGGGCCTGAACAACTGTTTGAAGCTAAACAGTATAGATACCATTGCCAAACAATTTGGTATTCTAGTAACAAAGGCCAAGAAAATATTTCCCTATGCAGAAATATTCATTCCACTGATTCAGATCTCAGAGCAACAAGACCATGATGTTCAGGTGTTGGCACGTGGGGTCAATTTGTTCATCGGGGAGAGGTATAGGGTGTTAAAGGGTGTGAAGGACAGTGATTTTAAAGTGCAAAGGGACAGAGTACACTGGACAAACATAACAGCCTCTTTGATTTTAGATGGTTGGATGGAGCAATTAAACTAACCAGGGGGGTACCGAGAATTCTCACCCCCATGGGATCCAATATTTTAAACTTGTCAATTTTATATAATTTATCGAAGGCAGAGGAGACCCTCTTGGAAAGAGGCCTCCTGTTTATACCTACTCCATTGGAGACTAATAGGCAGGGTCTTAGGAGAGACCTACACCAGTATCACAGGAGGTTGAAGCTGCTGGACCACTTTGGCTTCGAGTCTGGCGGCCCCCGAGAGCCCTTCACTTTACCCTCCGGCTGGGAACCTGGGGAGGATTTAACATCAGACCCCATTAGGGACCTAGTCGGGGGGGATGTGGGGGGCTTCGGGAGACTGTCTTTCCGGGTGCGTCCAGTCAGCAACCTTTCTAAGGAGGAGAGAAAAGCCCTAGAAAAATTAAAAACTAATAGAGATATAATAATTAAACCGGCAGACAAGGGGTCAAAGATTGTTATCTTAGATAAAACATCATATCTAATAGAGGCAAACAGACAACTTGAAAATAAAAAACATTACTTACCTTTGAAGGAGTCCATTCAGATGGAAACGCAGGTCCAAATCCGGGGAATCCTGGACGATCTGTGTAAGAAAGAAAAAATAACAAAAAAACAGAAGGTTTACCTATATGGGGAGGATCCTCCACGTCCAAGAAAACTTTATTTATTACCAAAAATTCATAAAGATCCAGTGACGTGGACAATCCCTAATAAATTGCCCCCAGGAAGACCTATTGTGTCTGACTGTGGGAGCGAATCATATAGGATTGCTGAATATATTGACTCTTTTCTTAATCCCTTGTCTCAAATTCATGATAGTTATATCAAAGATACATATGCCTTTGTTGACAAGCTTAAGACCGTAGAATTTCCACACGGCGCCATGTTATTTTCTATAGATGTAGATGCTCTGTACACTAATATTGATACTCACCTAGGACTCCAGGCTGTTCAGAATATTTTGGTAAGGCACCCAGATCCAAATAGACCGGATGCAGCTATCTTGAGGTTGTTGGAGTTGGGTTTAACCAAAAATGACTTTGTATTTAATGATAAATATTATTTACAGATTCATGGTACGGCGATGGGGAAGAAGTTTGCTCCCGCCTATGCAAACATCTATATGGCTGAATTTGAGCGAACTGTCTTCCCCAAATGCCACAAACTGCCAACACTGTATCTGCGGTATCTGGATGATATTTTTGGAGTCTGGCCCCATGGGGAACCAGACTTTCGGAATTTTATGTCAACGCTTAACGAACACCATCCTTCCATAACATTTAAATATGAATTACATCCAGAGAAAATACATTTTCTGGACACTGAGGTGTTTGTGGAGGATGGTGAGGATGGGAGGGTGGGTCTTGGGACGAGGGTCTATTTTAAGCCGACGGACACCCATGCTCTGCTGCACAGATCTTCTTACCATCCCAGGCATACCTACAGGGGGATTGTCAAATCCCAACTGATTAGGTTTCGCCGGATCTGTGTGGCGGAGGTGGATGTGCGTTCGGCGACCCAGACCCTCTTCCAGGCCCTGAGACCGAGGGGCTATAGCAGGACGTTCCTCCGCGGCATCCAAGTGGAGGTCCAGCAGATGTTTAGTGGGGGGAGTAAACCTGCAGAAGGGAGGGACGATAAACATCTGGTCCCTTTTGTTTCAACTTATGCACCGGCCGCCCTCGAATTAAATAAAATCGTTAAAGCCAATTTTAAAATAGCACAAACCAAAATAGACCCTCTCCGGGATTTTAGAATTATAGCAGCCTATAGGAGGGGTAGAAACCTGAAGGATCAGTTGGTGAAGGCATCTTTGGGGACCGAGCGACGGGATCCGTTGCAGTCGCATTTTAAAGTAAATTCATTTATCACAAATAAATATACTCATCTGAGTGCAGCAGTGCGGGAGGTCTTCCAGCTTGATTCGTCCAATTTGGTGTACGGCATTGAATGCAAAACCTGTAACAAATGGTATATTGGACAGACAAAAAATAGTTTACGTATGCGGCTGAAACAACATTTGTACAGTATAAGACAAACTACAAAGTCTACCGCAATCTACTTACATTTTAGAGATCATGGCTGGGAGAACCTCCTTATCACAGGCCTGGAAGCAGGGACGGCTTGGTCCGGAAAAAGGAGACTGTGGAGAGAAAGAATTTGGATTAATAAATTAAATACAGTCTATCCTAATGGGTTAAATGAAATATAAAAATATAAAAAAATATAAAATACTTACCTGGGAGTATGGTGAACGACATTGAGAGGGAATGATTAGCCATATTTTATTTTTATATGATATGTATGAAGTGAAATGTAATTTAATTTTTAAAGTGCTTTATACATTTACTTTTTTATATATATATATATGGTGTACATTCCCTTCCTTTGTGTCCCATTTCTCCTTAGGGATAATACATGAAATTATATAGTAACCTACAATTTTCCGGACCTAAAACGTACCTGTTTTTATTTTTATTTTTCGCTCCATGAAAATCGCTGAACGGCGAAATCGCCAATCAACTAAGGTAAACAGAAGGTTTGTGTGCCAGTGCATTCCTGCTTAGGCAGACGTTTTATGATTCCCCTCACCTAACCGGCCAGTGCCACAAACCCTATCTGTTTTTATTGAATACTTTTAACATTGGCCCTCCATTTTAATATAAATAATATTTTCTCTGGGAGCTCTATCCCAGAGAAGCCTACCCAGTTGGGGGAATCGCTTATAGGGTAGGTTAAATTTTATAATGGAGGGACCGTTTTGCAGAATGTTTTTTTATGGAGTCGATTTTTAGTAGGATATTTTTATATTTACTTGTGATAAGGTTGGCCTGGGAATTGTGGAATTGATTGGAATTGTTTGGTGTTCCACAACCAGGTGGCCAATTAGTCGTTTGGTCGATTTTTAGTAGCTCCGCCCTACCCCATGGCACTTACCCAATAGGGATCATTTTTTTTGTCTCCACCCCCTTTGTTCCCTATATATGTGTGTCTTTCCCTTCATTCTGGTCTTATCCTCTGAAGAAGACACATGGTGTCGAAACGTCAGGAGCTCATTTCAACCTTTTAATCTTTTAACCTTTTAAATCTTTCTACTGACTGTTTTTAATCCTGGATCTTTTATGATCCCTATTTACGTTTTAAATTTACTGGTTTCCCCCCGTATTTCCTGAATTTATTTGCACAATTGCAGCACTTTATTAAAGCATAATTTGCACATTGGGGAGTCTGGGCATTGGGAGGGCTCACTCCTTTAGGGGTAAATTTTTAATTACCCCCTTTTGGTTTGTTTTACACAGTGTGGTTTTTATCTTGCTGTGTTTTTGCACATTGTTTTACACAGTGTGGTTTTTATTTTGCTGTGTTTTTGCACCATTTGAATTTATTTTGCACTTGTTTATTTTGAGTGGCCCCCCTGCAGTGGTTACCAGCCCCCCATTGGCTTGGTGCCTAGAGGGGAGGGAATACATTTATTTTACCCTCCTCCTTTGGACAGAGTGCTGTTTTTAATCTTATTTTTTAATTGTGCAAATTGGGGAAACTATAAGAAAATCCAGTCAGTTTTTTGTGTGTTCCCCCTATTTATTTCCTTGTTTTTAAATGTTAACAGAAGCACTTTATTTGCCTTACTCTGGCACTTAATTCCAGCTGTCCCTGTTTTGCACTTTATTGTTGATTCAATCTCTGTTCATGGAACAGAGAATGAGACCGTCTAATTGGGTGAGAAGAGGGGGGAGAGGGAGTGAGAGAAGGGTTTCTCCCAATATTCCACCTGGGGTAAAGAAAAACAATAATGGTGGGCCTGACACCGCTCGACATGGTGTGCCCAGCCTGCAGAAGAGGTATTTTACACTCCTGCAGGCCATCCACCATGCTGAGGTGGTGGAACGATCAGAGCGATCTGGGACCTTTCCGGTGGGGATGATGCGCCAGGTGAACAAATTAACATCGTTCATCAAGCCGTCATCTCCTAATGCGGATACCGCAGGGAGGGTAAAGGCCAACACTGATCGGTGGATGGAACAGAATCTTTCCATCCTTAAACATCATTACGATGCAGTGTTGGCTGGGGGGCTCGAGTCCCTTCCCCCATTTGAGCAGGTGGCATTGGAGAAGGCCATCGCCTATGGCCGAGCCAGATACAAGAACAGGCTGACTGGCACCTCCATTGTCGCCTTGACATCGCTCGTGGGGGGGGGGGCTGGGCCCCCTATACGGGAGCCGGGGTCGATTATGGATTTGAGGGAGTGGCCTCCACTTCCGACCCCTTCGGGCCCAGGCCCTGGCCCTCCCTTTTGGACTGGGGGTCCGGGATTGCTCACCGGGCCATTCTGCCCTACTCCTGGGCCTGACCCCAACCCTAACCTTAACCTTAACCCTAACCTTAACTCTGACCCTGGCCCCAACCCTAACCTTAACCCCAACCCTAACCCTAACCCTAACCTTAACCCCAGCCCTAACCTTAACCCTAACCCTAACCTTAACCCCAGCCCTAACCCTAACCCTAACCTTAACCCTAACCCTGGCCCCAACCCTAACCTTAACCCTAACCCTAACCTTAACCCTAACCCTAACCCCAACCCTAACCTTAACCCCAGCCCTAACCTTAACCCTGGCCTTAACCCTGATCCTAACCCTAGCCCTAACCTTAACCCTAACCCATGGAAGAAGGGTCAACATGTTTGGAACCATGTTTACCCTAATCCTGACCCTAACCTTGACCCTAACCCTGACCCCAACCCTAACCTTAACCTTAACCCTAACCTCAACCCTAACCTCAACCCTAACCCTTACCCTGGCCTTGGCCCCGACCATAACCCTGGTCCGAAACCGAACCCCGGACCTAGCCCTGACCTACGCCCTAACCCTGGCCTTCGCCTTCTGCCGAGCTCCCACCCCCTCCTTACCCCCAACACTGCCACTTGCCCTGTTTCCATTATGGGAGTGGAAACATTTGAGGGGCCTAACACCCGGGGGAGAGTCCAGACTCTCACAGCAGAGATCCATCATGCTCAAAGCCCCTTACCATCGGAGGAGGGTCTGGACTTTCATCCTAATTTCCATCTGGATCTGCCTGATTCGAGCCTTGAGGAGGAATCTTCCCCTCGGGGAGCAAATGGACAGCCCCTTGTGGTGGGGGCCAAATTTAGATCCAATGTGGCAGTGGCCATCTCTGAGTCCATTGGTTCCAGCTCCCAACCTGAGTCAGGAATGGGTCACCGTCCTGTAGATACAGGAGTGACCCAGAGAGGAGATAGACCGGGTGGGCTCGGTGCATCTGAGGACGCTATGCAGCCCTCCCCACGGGGGCCCACCAGACACCCGAACCACTCCAATGATGAGGGGAAGAGGGGGTGGTCATTGACGGTGGAGAGGCCTGTGCTGGTGATAGGGGACTCCAATTTAGCCAACCTTCCCCGGTGTAACAGCCCACTGGTGCAGGTTGACAGTTTCCCGGGGGCCCGCATTTTCCACCTGACGGGAATCCTCGGGAGGCTGTCCCCCTGTGTAGAGACGCAGAAGGTGATCCTTTCGGTGGGCCTGAACAACTGTTTGAAGCTAAACAGTATAGATACCATTGCCAAACAATTTGGTATTCTAGTAACAAAGGCCAAGAAAATATTTCCCTATGCAGAAATATTCATTCCACTGATTCAGATCTCAGAGCAACAAGACCATGATGTTCAGGTGTTGGCACGTGGGGTCAATTTGTTCATCGGGGAGAGGTATAGGGTGTTAAAGGGTGTGAAGGACAGTGATTTTAAAGTGCAAAGGGACAGAGTACACTGGACAAACATAACAGCCTCTTTGATTTTAGATGGTTGGATGGAGCAATTAAACTAACCAGGGGGGTACCGAGAATTCTCACCCCCATGGGATCCAATATTTTAAACTTGTCAATTTTATATAATTTATCGAAGGCAGAGGAGACCCTCTTGGAAAGAGGCCTCCTGTTTATACCTACTCCATTGGAGACTAATAGGCAGGGTCTTAGGAGAGACCTACACCAGTATCACAGGAGGTTGAAGCTGCTGGACCACTTTGGCTTCGAGTCTGGCGGCCCCCGAGAGCCCTTCACTTTACCCTCCGGCTGGGAACCTGGGGAGGATTTAACATCAGACCCCATTAGGGACCTAGTCGGGGGGGATGTGGGGGGCTTCGGGAGACTGTCTTTCCGGGTGCGTCCAGTCAGCAACCTTTCTAAGGAGGAGAGAAAAGCCCTAGAAAAATTAAAAACTAATAGAGATATAATAATTAAACCGGCAGACAAGGGGTCAAAGATTGTTATCTTAGATAAAACATCATATCTAATAGAGGCAAACAGACAACTTGAAAATAAAAAACATTACTTACCTTTGAAGGAGTCCATTCAGATGGAAACGCAGGTCCAAATCCGGGGAATCCTGGACGATCTGTGTAAGAAAGAAAAAATAACAAAAAAACAGAAGGTTTACCTATATGGGGAGGATCCTCCACGTCCAAGAAAACTTTATTTATTACCAAAAATTCATAAAGATCCAGTGACGTGGACAATCCCTAATAAATTGCCCCCAGGAAGACCTATTGTGTCTGACTGTGGGAGCGAATCATATAGGATTGCTGAATATATTGACTCTTTTCTTAATCCCTTGTCTCAAATTCATGATAGTTATATCAAAGATACATATGCCTTTGTTGACAAGCTTAAGACCGTAGAATTTCCACACGGCGCCATGTTATTTTCTATAGATGTAGATGCTCTGTACACTAATATTGATACTCACCTAGGACTCCAGGCTGTTCAGAATATTTTGGTAAGGCACCCAGATCCAAATAGACCGGATGCAGCTATCTTGAGGTTGTTGGAGTTGGGTTTAACCAAAAATGACTTTGTATTTAATGATAAATATTATTTACAGATTCATGGTACGGCGATGGGGAAGAAGTTTGCTCCCGCCTATGCAAACATCTATATGGCTGAATTTGAGCGAACTGTCTTCCCCAAATGCCACAAACTGCCAACACTGTATCTGCGGTATCTGGATGATATTTTTGGAGTCTGGCCCCATGGGGAACCAGACTTTCGGAATTTTATGTCAACGCTTAACGAACACCATCCTTCCATAACATTTAAATATGAATTACATCCAGAGAAAATACATTTTCTGGACACTGAGGTGTTTGTGGAGGATGGTGAGGATGGGAGGGTGGGTCTTGGGACGAGGGTCTATTTTAAGCCGACGGACACCCATGCTCTGCTGCACAGATCTTCTTACCATCCCAGGCATACCTACAGGGGGATTGTCAAATCCCAACTGATTAGGTTTCGCCGGATCTGTGTGGCGGAGGTGGATGTGCGTTCGGCGACCCAGACCCTCTTCCAGGCCCTGAGACCGAGGGGCTATAGCAGGACGTTCCTCCGCGGCATCCAAGTGGAGGTCCAGCAGATGTTTAGTGGGGGGAGTAAACCTGCAGAAGGGAGGGACGATAAACATCTGGTCCCTTTTGTTTCAACTTATGCACCGGCCGCCCTCGAATTAAATAAAATCGTTAAAGCCAATTTTAAAATAGCACAAACCAAAATAGACCCTCTCCGGGATTTTAGAATTATAGCAGCCTATAGGAGGGGTAGAAACCTGAAGGATCAGTTGGTGAAGGCATCTTTGGGGACCGAGCGACGGGATCCGTTGCAGTCGCATTTTAAAGTAAATTCATTTATCACAAATAAATATACTCATCTGAGTGCAGCAGTGCGGGAGGTCTTCCAGCTTGATTCGTCCAATTTGGTGTACGGCATTGAATGCAAAACCTGTAACAAATGGTATATTGGACAGACAAAAAATAGTTTACGTATGCGGCTGAAACAACATTTGTACAGTATAAGACAAACTACAAAGTCTACCGCAATCTACTTACATTTTAGAGATCATGGCTGGGAGAACCTCCTTATCACAGGCCTGGAAGCAGGGACGGCTTGGTCCGGAAAAAGGAGACTGTGGAGAGAAAGAATTTGGATTAATAAATTAAATACAGTCTATCCTAATGGGTTAAATGAAATATAAAAATATAAAAAAATATAAAATACTTACCTGGGAGTATGGTGAACGACATTGAGAGGGAATGATTAGCCATATTTTATTTTTATATGATATGTATGAAGTGAAATGTAATTTAATTTTTAAAGTGCTTTATACATTTACTTTTTTATATATATATATATGGTGTACATTCCCTTCCTTTGTGTCCCATTTCTCCTTAGGGATAATACATGAAATTATATAGTAACCTACAATTTTCCGGACCTAAAACGTACCTGTTTTTATTTTTATTTTTCGCTCCATGAAAATCGCTGAACGGCGAAATCGCCAATCAACTAAGGTAAACAGAAGGTTTGTGTGCCAGTGCATTCCTGCTTAGGCAGACGTTTTATGATTCCCCTCACCTAACCGGCCAGTGCCACAAACCCTATCTGTTTTTATTGAATACTTTTAACATTGGCCCTCCATTTTAATATAAATAATATTTTCTCTGGGAGCTCTATCCCAGAGAAGCCTACCCAGTTGGGGGAATCGCTTATAGGGTAGGTTAAATTTTATAATGGAGGGACCGTTTTGCAGAATGTTTTTTTATGGAGTCGATTTTTAGTAGGATATTTTTATATTTACTTGTGATAAGGTTGGCCTGGGAATTGTGGAATTGATTGGAATTGTTTGGTGTTCCACAACCAGGTGGCCAATTAGTCGTTTGGTCGATTTTTAGTAGCTCCGCCCTACCCCATGGCACTTACCCAATAGGGATCATTTTTTTTGTCTCCACCCCCTTTGTTCCCTATATATGTGTGTCTTTCCCTTCATTCTGGTCTTATCCTCTGAAGAAGACACATGGTGTCGAAACGTCAGGAGCTCATTTCAACCTTTTAATCTTTTAACCTTTTAAATCTTTCTACTGACTGTTTTTAATCCTGGATCTTTTATGATCCCTATTTACGTTTTAAATTTACTGGTTTCCCCCCGTATTTCCTGAATTTATTTGCACAATTGCAGCACTTTATTAAAGCATAATTTGCACATTGGGGAGTCTGGGCATTGGGAGGGCTCACTCCTTTAGGGGTAAATTTTTAATTACCCCCTTTTGGTTTGTTTTACACAGTGTGGTTTTTATCTTGCTGTGTTTTTGCACATTGTTTTACACAGTGTGGTTTTTATTTTGCTGTGTTTTTGCACCATTTGAATTTATTTTGCACTTGTTTATTTTGAGTGGCCCCCCTGCAGTGGTTACCAGCCCCCCATTGGCTTGGTGCCTAGAGGGGAGGGAATACATTTATTTTACCCTCCTCCTTTGGACAGAGTGCTGTTTTTAATCTTATTTTTTAATTGTGCAAATTGGGGAAACTATAAGAAAATCCAGTCAGTTTTTTGTGTGTTCCCCCTATTTATTTCCTTGTTTTTAAATGTTAACAGAAGCACTTTATTTGCCTTACTCTGGCACTTAATTCCAGCTGTCCCTGTTTTGCACTTTATTGTTGATTCAATCTCTGTTCATGGAACAGAGAATGAGACCGTCTAATTGGGTGAGAAGAGGGGGGAGAGGGAGTGAGAGAAGGGTTTCTCCCAATATTCCACCTGGGGTAAAGAAAAACAATAATGGTGGGCCTGACACCGCTCGACATGGTGTGCCCAGCCTGCAGAAGAGGTATTTTACACTCCTGCAGGCCATCCACCATGCTGAGGTGGTGGAACGATCAGAGCGATCTGGGACCTTTCCGGTGGGGATGATGCGCCAGGTGAACAAATTAACATCGTTCATCAAGCCGTCATCTCCTAATGCGGATACCGCAGGGAGGGTAAAGGCCAACACTGATCGGTGGATGGAACAGAATCTTTCCATCCTTAAACATCATTACGATGCAGTGTTGGCTGGGGGGCTCGAGTCCCTTCCCCCATTTGAGCAGGTGGCATTGGAGAAGGCCATCGCCTATGGCCGAGCCAGATACAAGAACAGGCTGACTGGCACCTCCATTGTCGCCTTGACATCGCTCGTGGGGGGGGGGGCTGGGCCCCCTATACGGGAGCCGGGGTCGATTATGGATTTGAGGGAGTGGCCTCCACTTCCGACCCCTTCGGGCCCAGGCCCTGGCCCTCCCTTTTGGACTGGGGGTCCGGGATTGCTCACCGGGCCATTCTGCCCTACTCCTGGGCCTGACCCCAACCCTAACCTTAACCTTAACCCTAACCTTAACTCTGACCCTGGCCCCAACCCTAACCTTAACCCCAACCCTAACCCTAACCCTAACCTTAACCCCAGCCCTAACCTTAACCCTAACCCTAACCTTAACCCCAGCCCTAACCCTAACCCTAACCTTAACCCTAACCCTGGCCCCAACCCTAACCTTAACCCTAACCCTAACCTTAACCCTAACCCTAACCCCAACCCTAACCTTAACCCCAGCCCTAACCTTAACCCTGGCCTTAACCCTGATCCTAACCCTAGCCCTAACCTTAACCCTAACCCATGGAAGAAGGGTCAACATGTTTGGAACCATGTTTACCCTAATCCTGACCCTAACCTTGACCCTAACCCTGACCCCAACCCTAACCTTAACCTTAACCCTAACCTCAACCCTAACCTCAACCCTAACCCTTACCCTGGCCTTGGCCCCGACCATAACCCTGGTCCGAAACCGAACCCCGGACCTAGCCCTGACCTACGCCCTAACCCTGGCCTTCGCCTTCTGCCGAGCTCCCACCCCCTCCTTACCCCCAACACTGCCACTTGCCCTGTTTCCATTATGGGAGTGGAAACATTTGAGGGGCCTAACACCCGGGGGAGAGTCCAGACTCTCACAGCAGAGATCCATCATGCTCAAAGCCCCTTACCATCGGAGGAGGGTCTGGACTTTCATCCTAATTTCCATCTGGATCTGCCTGATTCGAGCCTTGAGGAGGAATCTTCCCCTCGGGGAGCAAATGGACAGCCCCTTGTGGTGGGGGCCAAATTTAGATCCAATGTGGCAGTGGCCATCTCTGAGTCCATTGGTTCCAGCTCCCAACCTGAGTCAGGAATGGGTCACCGTCCTGTAGATACAGGAGTGACCCAGAGAGGAGATAGACCGGGTGGGCTCGGTGCATCTGAGGACGCTATGCAGCCCTCCCCACGGGGGCCCACCAGACACCCGAACCACTCCAATGATGAGGGGAAGAGGGGGTGGTCATTGACGGTGGAGAGGCCTGTGCTGGTGATAGGGGACTCCAATTTAGCCAACCTTCCCCGGTGTAACAGCCCACTGGTGCAGGTTGACAGTTTCCCGGGGGCCCGCATTTTCCACCTGACGGGAATCCTCGGGAGGCTGTCCCCCTGTGTAGAGACGCAGAAGGTGATCCTTTCGGTGGGCCTGAACAACTGTTTGAAGCTAAACAGTATAGATACCATTGCCAAACAATTTGGTATTCTAGTAACAAAGGCCAAGAAAATATTTCCCTATGCAGAAATATTCATTCCACTGATTCAGATCTCAGAGCAACAAGACCATGATGTTCAGGTGTTGGCACGTGGGGTCAATTTGTTCATCGGGGAGAGGTATAGGGTGTTAAAGGGTGTGAAGGACAGTGATTTTAAAGTGCAAAGGGACAGAGTACACTGGACAAACATAACAGCCTCTTTGATTTTAGATGGTTGGATGGAGCAATTAAACTAACCAGGGGGGTACCGAGAATTCTCACCCCCATGGGATCCAATATTTTAAACTTGTCAATTTTATATAATTTATCGAAGGCAGAGGAGACCCTCTTGGAAAGAGGCCTCCTGTTTATACCTACTCCATTGGAGACTAATAGGCAGGGTCTTAGGAGAGACCTACACCAGTATCACAGGAGGTTGAAGCTGCTGGACCACTTTGGCTTCGAGTCTGGCGGCCCCCGAGAGCCCTTCACTTTACCCTCCGGCTGGGAACCTGGGGAGGATTTAACATCAGACCCCATTAGGGACCTAGTCGGGGGGGATGTGGGGGGCTTCGGGAGACTGTCTTTCCGGGTGCGTCCAGTCAGCAACCTTTCTAAGGAGGAGAGAAAAGCCCTAGAAAAATTAAAAACTAATAGAGATATAATAATTAAACCGGCAGACAAGGGGTCAAAGATTGTTATCTTAGATAAAACATCATATCTAATAGAGGCAAACAGACAACTTGAAAATAAAAAACATTACTTACCTTTGAAGGAGTCCATTCAGATGGAAACGCAGGTCCAAATCCGGGGAATCCTGGACGATCTGTGTAAGAAAGAAAAAATAACAAAAAAACAGAAGGTTTACCTATATGGGGAGGATCCTCCACGTCCAAGAAAACTTTATTTATTACCAAAAATTCATAAAGATCCAGTGACGTGGACAATCCCTAATAAATTGCCCCCAGGAAGACCTATTGTGTCTGACTGTGGGAGCGAATCATATAGGATTGCTGAATATATTGACTCTTTTCTTAATCCCTTGTCTCAAATTCATGATAGTTATATCAAAGATACATATGCCTTTGTTGACAAGCTTAAGACCGTAGAATTTCCACACGGCGCCATGTTATTTTCTATAGATGTAGATGCTCTGTACACTAATATTGATACTCACCTAGGACTCCAGGCTGTTCAGAATATTTTGGTAAGGCACCCAGATCCAAATAGACCGGATGCAGCTATCTTGAGGTTGTTGGAGTTGGGTTTAACCAAAAATGACTTTGTATTTAATGATAAATATTATTTACAGATTCATGGTACGGCGATGGGGAAGAAGTTTGCTCCCGCCTATGCAAACATCTATATGGC
Source organism: Argentina silus (assembly GCF_951799395.1). Lineage (NCBI taxonomy): Eukaryota > Metazoa > Chordata > Actinopteri > Argentiniformes > Argentinidae > Argentina > Argentina silus. The sequence goes on along the minus strand of NW_028152470.1, from coordinate 90,595 downwards.
TGAATTTGAGCGAACTGTCTTCCCCAAATGCCACAAACTGCCAACACTGTATCTGCGGTATCTGGATGATATTTTTGGAGTCTGGCCCCATGGGGAACCAGACTTTCGGAATTTTATGTCAACGCTTAACGAACACCATCCTTCCATAACATTTAAATATGAATTACATCCAGAGAAAATACATTTTCTGGACACTGAGGTGTTTGTGGAGGATGGTGAGGATGGGAGGGTGGGTCTTGGGACGAGGGTCTATTTTAAGCCGACGGACACCCATGCTCTGCTGCACAGATCTTCTTACCATCCCAGGCATACCTACAGGGGGATTGTCAAATCCCAACTGATTAGGTTTCGCCGGATCTGTGTGGCGGAGGTGGATGTGCGTTCGGCGACCCAGACCCTCTTCCAGGCCCTGAGACCGAGGGGCTATAGCAGGACGTTCCTCCGCGGCATCCAAGTGGAGGTCCAGCAGATGTTTAGTGGGGGGAGTAAACCTGCAGAAGGGAGGGACGATAAACATCTGGTCCCTTTTGTTTCAACTTATGCACCGGCCGCCCTCGAATTAAATAAAATCGTTAAAGCCAATTTTAAAATAGCACAAACCAAAATAGACCCTCTCCGGGATTTTAGAATTATAGCAGCCTATAGGAGGGGTAGAAACCTGAAGGATCAGTTGGTGAAGGCATCTTTGGGGACCGAGCGACGGGATCCGTTGCAGTCGCATTTTAAAGTAAATTCATTTATCACAAATAAATATACTCATCTGAGTGCAGCAGTGCGGGAGGTCTTCCAGCTTGATTCGTCCAATTTGGTGTACGGCATTGAATGCAAAACCTGTAACAAATGGTATATTGGACAGACAAAAAATAGTTTACGTATGCGGCTGAAACAACATTTGTACAGTATAAGACAAACTACAAAGTCTACCGCAATCTACTTACATTTTAGAGATCATGGCTGGGAGAACCTCCTTATCACAGGCCTGGAAGCAGGGACGGCTTGGTCCGGAAAAAGGAGACTGTGGAGAGAAAGAATTTGGATTAATAAATTAAATACAGTCTATCCTAATGGGTTAAATGAAATATAAAAATATAAAAAAATATAAAATACTTACCTGGGAGTATGGTGAACGACATTGAGAGGGAATGATTAGCCATATTTTATTTTTATATGATATGTATGAAGTGAAATGTAATTTAATTTTTAAAGTGCTTTATACATTTACTTTTTTATATATATATATATGGTGTACATTCCCTTCCTTTGTGTCCCATTTCTCCTTAGGGATAATACATGAAATTATATAGTAACCTACAATTTTCCGGACCTAAAACGTACCTGTTTTTATTTTTATTTTTCGCTCCATGAAAATCGCTGAACGGCGAAATCGCCAATCAACTAAGGTAAACAGAAGGTTTGTGTGCCAGTGCATTCCTGCTTAGGCAGACGTTTTATGATTCCCCTCACCTAACCGGCCAGTGCCACAAACCCTATCTGTTTTTATTGAATACTTTTAACATTGGCCCTCCATTTTAATATAAATAATATTTTCTCTGGGAGCTCTATCCCAGAGAAGCCTACCCAGTTGGGGGAATCGCTTATAGGGTAGGTTAAATTTTATAATGGAGGGACCGTTTTGCAGAATGTTTTTTTATGGAGTCGATTTTTAGTAGGATATTTTTATATTTACTTGTGATAAGGTTGGCCTGGGAATTGTGGAATTGATTGGAATTGTTTGGTGTTCCACAACCAGGTGGCCAATTAGTCGTTTGGTCGATTTTTAGTAGCTCCGCCCTACCCCATGGCACTTACCCAATAGGGATCATTTTTTTTGTCTCCACCCCCTTTGTTCCCTATATATGTGTGTCTTTCCCTTCATTCTGGTCTTATCCTCTGAAGAAGACACATGGTGTCGAAACGTCAGGAGCTCATTTCAACCTTTTAATCTTTTAACCTTTTAAATCTTTCTACTGACTGTTTTTAATCCTGGATCTTTTATGATCCCTATTTACGTTTTAAATTTACTGGTTTCCCCCCGTATTTCCTGAATTTATTTGCACAATTGCAGCACTTTATTAAAGCATAATTTGCACATTGGGGAGTCTGGGCATTGGGAGGGCTCACTCCTTTAGGGGTAAATTTTTAATTACCCCCTTTTGGTTTGTTTTACACAGTGTGGTTTTTATCTTGCTGTGTTTTTGCACATTGTTTTACACAGTGTGGTTTTTATTTTGCTGTGTTTTTGCACCATTTGAATTTATTTTGCACTTGTTTATTTTGAGTGGCCCCCCTGCAGTGGTTACCAGCCCCCCATTGGCTTGGTGCCTAGAGGGGAGGGAATACATTTATTTTACCCTCCTCCTTTGGACAGAGTGCTGTTTTTAATCTTATTTTTTAATTGTGCAAATTGGGGAAACTATAAGAAAATCCAGTCAGTTTTTTGTGTGTTCCCCCTATTTATTTCCTTGTTTTTAAATGTTAACAGAAGCACTTTATTTGCCTTACTCTGGCACTTAATTCCAGCTGTCCCTGTTTTGCACTTTATTGTTGATTCAATCTCTGTTCATGGAACAGAGAATGAGACCGTCTAATTGGGTGAGAAGAGGGGGGAGAGGGAGTGAGAGAAGGGTTTCTCCCAATATTCCACCTGGGGTAAAGAAAAACAATAATGGTGGGCCTGACACCGCTCGACATGGTGTGCCCAGCCTGCAGAAGAGGTATTTTACACTCCTGCAGGCCATCCACCATGCTGAGGTGGTGGAACGATCAGAGCGATCTGGGACCTTTCCGGTGGGGATGATGCGCCAGGTGAACAAATTAACATCGTTCATCAAGCCGTCATCTCCTAATGCGGATACCGCAGGGAGGGTAAAGGCCAACACTGATCGGTGGATGGAACAGAATCTTTCCATCCTTAAACATCATTACGATGCAGTGTTGGCTGGGGGGCTCGAGTCCCTTCCCCCATTTGAGCAGGTGGCATTGGAGAAGGCCATCGCCTATGGCCGAGCCAGATACAAGAACAGGCTGACTGGCACCTCCATTGTCGCCTTGACATCGCTCGTGGGGGGGGGGGCTGGGCCCCCTATACGGGAGCCGGGGTCGATTATGGATTTGAGGGAGTGGCCTCCACTTCCGACCCCTTCGGGCCCAGGCCCTGGCCCTCCCTTTTGGACTGGGGGTCCGGGATTGCTCACCGGGCCATTCTGCCCTACTCCTGGGCCTGACCCCAACCCTAACCTTAACCTTAACCCTAACCTTAACTCTGACCCTGGCCCCAACCCTAACCTTAACCCCAACCCTAACCCTAACCCTAACCTTAACCCCAGCCCTAACCTTAACCCTAACCCTAACCTTAACCCCAGCCCTAACCCTAACCCTAACCTTAACCCTAACCCTGGCCCCAACCCTAACCTTAACCCTAACCCTAACCTTAACCCTAACCCTAACCCCAACCCTAACCTTAACCCCAGCCCTAACCTTAACCCTGGCCTTAACCCTGATCCTAACCCTAGCCCTAACCTTAACCCTAACCCATGGAAGAAGGGTCAACATGTTTGGAACCATGTTTACCCTAATCCTGACCCTAACCTTGACCCTAACCCTGACCCCAACCCTAACCTTAACCTTAACCCTAACCTCAACCCTAACCTCAACCCTAACCCTTACCCTGGCCTTGGCCCCGACCATAACCCTGGTCCGAAACCGAACCCCGGACCTAGCCCTGACCTACGCCCTAACCCTGGCCTTCGCCTTCTGCCGAGCTCCCACCCCCTCCTTACCCCCAACACTGCCACTTGCCCTGTTTCCATTATGGGAGTGGAAACATTTGAGGGGCCTAACACCCGGGGGAGAGTCCAGACTCTCACAGCAGAGATCCATCATGCTCAAAGCCCCTTACCATCGGAGGAGGGTCTGGACTTTCATCCTAATTTCCATCTGGATCTGCCTGATTCGAGCCTTGAGGAGGAATCTTCCCCTCGGGGAGCAAATGGACAGCCCCTTGTGGTGGGGGCCAAATTTAGATCCAATGTGGCAGTGGCCATCTCTGAGTCCATTGGTTCCAGCTCCCAACCTGAGTCAGGAATGGGTCACCGTCCTGTAGATACAGGAGTGACCCAGAGAGGAGATAGACCGGGTGGGCTCGGTGCATCTGAGGACGCTATGCAGCCCTCCCCACGGGGGCCCACCAGACACCCGAACCACTCCAATGATGAGGGGAAGAGGGGGTGGTCATTGACGGTGGAGAGGCCTGTGCTGGTGATAGGGGACTCCAATTTAGCCAACCTTCCCCGGTGTAACAGCCCACTGGTGCAGGTTGACAGTTTCCCGGGGGCCCGCATTTTCCACCTGACGGGAATCCTCGGGAGGCTGTCCCCCTGTGTAGAGACGCAGAAGGTGATCCTTTCGGTGGGCCTGAACAACTGTTTGAAGCTAAACAGTATAGATACCATTGCCAAACAATTTGGTATTCTAGTAACAAAGGCCAAGAAAATATTTCCCTATGCAGAAATATTCATTCCACTGATTCAGATCTCAGAGCAACAAGACCATGATGTTCAGGTGTTGGCACGTGGGGTCAATTTGTTCATCGGGGAGAGGTATAGGGTGTTAAAGGGTGTGAAGGACAGTGATTTTAAAGTGCAAAGGGACAGAGTACACTGGACAAACATAACAGCCTCTTTGATTTTAGATGGTTGGATGGAGCAATTAAACTAACCAGGGGGGTACCGAGAATTCTCACCCCCATGGGATCCAATATTTTAAACTTGTCAATTTTATATAATTTATCGAAGGCAGAGGAGACCCTCTTGGAAAGAGGCCTCCTGTTTATACCTACTCCATTGGAGACTAATAGGCAGGGTCTTAGGAGAGACCTACACCAGTATCACAGGAGGTTGAAGCTGCTGGACCACTTTGGCTTCGAGTCTGGCGGCCCCCGAGAGCCCTTCACTTTACCCTCCGGCTGGGAACCTGGGGAGGATTTAACATCAGACCCCATTAGGGACCTAGTCGGGGGGGATGTGGGGGGCTTCGGGAGACTGTCTTTCCGGGTGCGTCCAGTCAGCAACCTTTCTAAGGAGGAGAGAAAAGCCCTAGAAAAATTAAAAACTAATAGAGATATAATAATTAAACCGGCAGACAAGGGGTCAAAGATTGTTATCTTAGATAAAACATCATATCTAATAGAGGCAAACAGACAACTTGAAAATAAAAAACATTACTTACCTTTGAAGGAGTCCATTCAGATGGAAACGCAGGTCCAAATCCGGGGAATCCTGGACGATCTGTGTAAGAAAGAAAAAATAACAAAAAAACAGAAGGTTTACCTATATGGGGAGGATCCTCCACGTCCAAGAAAACTTTATTTATTACCAAAAATTCATAAAGATCCAGTGACGTGGACAATCCCTAATAAATTGCCCCCAGGAAGACCTATTGTGTCTGACTGTGGGAGCGAATCATATAGGATTGCTGAATATATTGACTCTTTTCTTAATCCCTTGTCTCAAATTCATGATAGTTATATCAAAGATACATATGCCTTTGTTGACAAGCTTAAGACCGTAGAATTTCCACACGGCGCCATGTTATTTTCTATAGATGTAGATGCTCTGTACACTAATATTGATACTCACCTAGGACTCCAGGCTGTTCAGAATATTTTGGTAAGGCACCCAGATCCAAATAGACCGGATGCAGCTATCTTGAGGTTGTTGGAGTTGGGTTTAACCAAAAATGACTTTGTATTTAATGATAAATATTATTTACAGATTCATGGTACGGCGATGGGGAAGAAGTTTGCTCCCGCCTATGCAAACATCTATATGGCTGAATTTGAGCGAACTGTCTTCCCCAAATGCCACAAACTGCCAACACTGTATCTGCGGTATCTGGATGATATTTTTGGAGTCTGGCCCCATGGGGAACCAGACTTTCGGAATTTTATGTCAACGCTTAACGAACACCATCCTTCCATAACATTTAAATATGAATTACATCCAGAGAAAATACATTTTCTGGACACTGAGGTGTTTGTGGAGGATGGTGAGGATGGGAGGGTGGGTCTTGGGACGAGGGTCTATTTTAAGCCGACGGACACCCATGCTCTGCTGCACAGATCTTCTTACCATCCCAGGCATACCTACAGGGGGATTGTCAAATCCCAACTGATTAGGTTTCGCCGGATCTGTGTGGCGGAGGTGGATGTGCGTTCGGCGACCCAGACCCTCTTCCAGGCCCTGAGACCGAGGGGCTATAGCAGGACGTTCCTCCGCGGCATCCAAGTGGAGGTCCAGCAGATGTTTAGTGGGGGGAGTAAACCTGCAGAAGGGAGGGACGATAAACATCTGGTCCCTTTTGTTTCAACTTATGCACCGGCCGCCCTCGAATTAAATAAAATCGTTAAAGCCAATTTTAAAATAGCACAAACCAAAATAGACCCTCTCCGGGATTTTAGAATTATAGCAGCCTATAGGAGGGGTAGAAACCTGAAGGATCAGTTGGTGAAGGCATCTTTGGGGACCGAGCGACGGGATCCGTTGCAGTCGCATTTTAAAGTAAATTCATTTATCACAAATAAATATACTCATCTGAGTGCAGCAGTGCGGGAGGTCTTCCAGCTTGATTCGTCCAATTTGGTGTACGGCATTGAATGCAAAACCTGTAACAAATGGTATATTGGACAGACAAAAAATAGTTTACGTATGCGGCTGAAACAACATTTGTACAGTATAAGACAAACTACAAAGTCTACCGCAATCTACTTACATTTTAGAGATCATGGCTGGGAGAACCTCCTTATCACAGGCCTGGAAGCAGGGACGGCTTGGTCCGGAAAAAGGAGACTGTGGAGAGAAAGAATTTGGATTAATAAATTAAATACAGTCTATCCTAATGGGTTAAATGAAATATAAAAATATAAAAAAATATAAAATACTTACCTGGGAGTATGGTGAACGACATTGAGAGGGAATGATTAGCCATATTTTATTTTTATATGATATGTATGAAGTGAAATGTAATTTAATTTTTAAAGTGCTTTATACATTTACTTTTTTATATATATATATATGGTGTACATTCCCTTCCTTTGTGTCCCATTTCTCCTTAGGGATAATACATGAAATTATATAGTAACCTACAATTTTCCGGACCTAAAACGTACCTGTTTTTATTTTTATTTTTCGCTCCATGAAAATCGCTGAACGGCGAAATCGCCAATCAACTAAGGTAAACAGAAGGTTTGTGTGCCAGTGCATTCCTGCTTAGGCAGACGTTTTATGATTCCCCTCACCTAACCCTAACCCTAACCCTAACCCTAACCCTAACCCTAAACCCTAACCCTAACCCTAACCCTAACCCTAACCCTAACCCTAAACCCTAACCCTAACCCTAACCCTAACCCTAACCCTAACCCTAAACCCTAACCCTAACCCTAACCCTGTGTGTAAATATGGGTATCTTGTTTGTCAATATTGCATAAATGTATGTCCCCATTGATAGCACTTTAGACTAGCATTTATGGAATTATAATGGGCGTATGGTCCTTCCAACAAATTCGTTGAATTTGGAATCAGGAATCGAAAAAGATATCTTTTCTCTAGACCGTTCCCTAAGATTAGCTACACCCTAGAGACTCAATGTCGTGGAAGGTGACACTGATGCCATTGTTGGTTAAAGTACACAATTTCCAATTACTTATTTGAGGAAGAAGGTGTATGGGAGAACTTATGTGCCTGTGCTTCCTGCTCACCCCTTTGGGTAGCAGAACTCATTTTCCTTACCTAACCCTAACCCTAACCCTAACCCTAACCCCCTAACCCTAACCCTAACCCCCTAACCCTAACCCTAACCCTAACCCTAACCCTAACCCCTAACCCTAACCCTAACCCTAACCCTAACCCTCTAACCCTAACCCTAACCCTAACCCTAACCCTAACCCTAAACCCTAACCCTAACCCTAACCCTAACCCTAACCCTAACCCTCTAACCCTAACCCTAACCCTAACCCTAACCCTAACCCTAACCCCTAACCCTAACCCCTAACCCTAACCCTAACCCTAACCCTAACCCCTAACCCTAACCCTAACCCTATATATACATGGCGGATTGGGAGCAAACGGTCTTGCCCAAATGCTGCAGGACTCCATTATTATACATCCGGTACCTGGATGATATCTTTGGGGTCTGGTCTTACTCTGAGTCGGATTTTAAGCAGTTCATTAGCGTCCTGAACGAACACCATGATTCGATTACTCTAAAGTATAATTTACAACCTGAAAAAATCGAATTTCTGGATACCGAGGTTTTTATTATGAGAGGGGACGATGGGGGGGGTGGCCTGGGGACTAGGGTGTACTTTAAACCCACCGATACCCACGCTTTGCTACATAAAATAAGCTACCATCCTAAACATACCTTCAGGGGGATTGTTAAGTCCCAACTGATAAGGTTCAATAGAATATGCACAAAGCCTGAGGACATCGAGTTGGCAACAAGAGTGCTCTTCAAAGCGCTTAGACCAAGGGGTTATAGTAGAACATTCCTCCGTTCTATTAAAGCTGAAGTAAAACAAAGCTTTCACCAGGTACAAAGGCCTGATAGTACGGATAAAAATGACAACATTGTCCCTTTTGTGACCATTTTCTCATCGGCCTCTTTAAAACTGAACTCGGGGGTAAAAAGTCGTTTTAAAAAACTGCAGGACGTTATTGAGCCTCTGTCAAATTTTAAAATTATTTCAGCCTTTAAAAGGAATAAAAATCTAAAAGATTTGTTGGTTCATGCCTCATTAAATAGTGGAAAACAACAAAAAAATGATGTACGGTTCAGATCGATAAAATATATTACTAACAAACATACGGGTTTGAGCGCTCCAGTTTGGCAAATTTTCCGGTTGGAATCGTCAAATCTGGTTTATGTGATTGAATGTACAGTTTGTAACAAACTGTATATTGGACAGACAAAAAACAAATTGTTACAACGTCTGAAACAACACATATATTATATTGATCGAACAGATAAAACAACTGAACTGTACGTACATTTTCGGGAACATAGCACAAAGAGCATGGTGATTTCGGGACTTGAGTCTGGGGTAGGGTGGTCAAGGGCTCAGAGACTGTCTGCAGAAAGACGCTGGATTAAAAAATTAAGAACTATTTTGCCCAGCGGCCTAAATGAAGTGGAGTAAAAGCAAAACGTTTTTTTAAAGAAACCTAAAAATGCTTTTGTTTTGTTTTGGTCTTTTTAATAGAGCTAAAGATCATGAGAAAAAGATATCTTTAAGGGATTCTGAAATTGGGAACGTACGCCAATGTAGTATGTACGTGATTGGTGTGTGTAAATATGGGTGTTCTGTTTGTCGACATTGCATGAAATTATGCCCCCATTGATAGCACTTTAATACTAACAATTTATTTATTGAATGTGTTTGTGATTGATGTGTGTAAATATGGGTATCTTGTTTGTCAATATTGCATAAATGTATGTCCCCATTGATAGCACTTTAGACTAGCATTTATGGAATTATAATGGGCGTATGGTCCTTCCAACAAATTCGTTGAATTTGGAATCAGGAATCGAAAAAGATATCTTTTCTCTAGACCGTTCCCTAAGATTAGCTACACCCTAGAGACTCAATGTCGTGGAAGGTGACACTGATGCCATTGTTGGTTAAAGTACACAATTTCCAATTACTTATTTGAGGAAGAAGGTGTATGGGAGAACTTATGTGCCTGTGCTTCCTGCTCACCCCTTTGGGTAGCAGAACTCATTTTCCTTACCTAACCCTAACCCTAACCCTAACCCTAACCCTGACCCTAACCCTAACCCTAACCCTAACCCCTAACCCTAACCCTAACCCTAACCCTGACCCTGACCCTAACCCTAACCCCTAACCCTAACCCTAACCCTAACCCTGACCCTGACCCTAACCCTAACCCTAACCCTAACCCTAACCCTAACCCTGACCCTAACCCTAACCCTGACCCTAACCCTGACCCTAACCCTAACCCTGACCCTAACCCTAACCCTAACCCTGACCCTGACCCTGACCCTAACCCTAACCCTAACCCTGACCCTAACCCTAACCCTAACCCTGACCCTGACCCTGACCCTGACCCTAACCCTGACCCTAACCCTAACCCTAACCCTAACCCTAACCCTAACCCATTATTTATTATAGTAAGTTTATATATATATATATATGTGTGTGTGTGTGTGTGTGTGTGTGTGTGTGTGTGTGGATGTTCAGACACAAAGAAAAGGACAAACACAATGTATACATTCTCCTTGATTTATTGAAATAGAAGGGAGGGTATACTATAGGCCAGTGCAATACAGACTAAGCAGTCATTGTAAATCTAGATATAAACTTCCCTAACCCTAACCCTAACCCTAACCCTAACCCTAATAGACCTCATAGACTTACTACAATAACACAAAGACCCAACAAGGATTACTCACCCTTCTGACCTGAGTCCACAGAGACCACGCCTGTCCCTGGAGTTGGAGACCCGGAGGAGCTGTAGACGCTGCACGCAGATACAAGGCGGTAAGAACCCTATCTGGGCAACAGACGGGTATCTATCTATCTTATACTGAGTGTGTGCCTGTTTGTTGCCCAGATACCCTTGGATTGAACCTACACTATGCTTCTTGTTAGAGGTGGATCCGCTGCATTGAATACATTGGGGGAGATCACTCATGATAGGAATAGAATTAGACCAGCATTACTACCTACCCCTAGAATGCAGCCCTTATTGAGTTTAAACTATACACACATTAGACCACCACACCACGGTAGGACAAGACACATACACCACTCTGCGATTGCACCATCACACCAATTCTCTAGTAGAGCAGGGAAAACACCATCCAGACATACACTCAAAGGACAAACATTCGCCACACTAGGACAGAACAGACCATTAGCCAACAGACACACATATGGACACACACCCAGCAGGCAAACACATAGCACACAATCAGCTAGAACTGAAACTCCAGATGAGGCCACGAGACAGGATGCCAAAACATATTTCAAACTCATTCAGGCCATACATCATAAGGAGATCACTGATGAGACTATAAAAACACACACTTACCCTGCTGGCATGATGAGACAGATAAGGAGACTGACAGACTTTATCAAACCTTCCTCACCTACAGAACAAACGAAAACACATGTAACAACATGCACAACAGAATGGATGGCAAAGATCATGGTAATACTCCAGACACATTATCAAAACACTATAGATTCACTCCTACAGCCCCCCCACACAGTTAACAAGATGGCACTCGAGATTGCCATGAGATGGGCAGACAAGAGATACAGACATAGACTGACTTCAACAACAAGATCACGGGTGGACACAATTATAAACACTCCCACACACACTCACCAGTCATCACATATACAGTCGACGTCCCCTACTAACCTCCCTCCTCCTGTAGTACATGACACCAGCATAGAGCTCACTCATATCCCCCCTGACTCACCCACTCCCACACACACTCACCAGTCATCACAGGTACAGTCAACGTCCCCTACTAACCTCCCTCCTCATGTAGTACATGACACCAGCATAGAGCTCACTCACATCCTCCCTGACTCACCTACTCCCATCTTTTCTACGGAGGACTTTCCACCCTTACCTAGAAGGGAACCCTCATACAAAAAATCATTAAACCTAGGCCCTCGTCAGATTTTAGCATCACATGGGCCTACGCACACACACATACATACTCAGAAAGGGACACATCCTACACCTACACACACAGACATACACATATCGTCCACACGTACACACGCACCTACACCACCCATACCTGCACCCACACATACACAATTGACACTTAGGCCTACACAGACACCCACACCCATACAGACAACACACATACACACACAAGGGACATCTACCCACACATCCACTCCAACCTCACCTTGTCACCAGGGGAGGGATGGAGCCTTCGGATTACCGGGCTCCAAGGATCACTCATCACTTATCTGCACACCGATTCGAACTACACCTGTCTCGTCAGAGAGCCACTTTTCCCCTACTTTTTCCCTCCAATTTTCACCATCCCCCCCACCATCCCCCCCTCCACAAGAACCCATCTCCTATCACACAGGTAAAGAAATCAGAGCACAGTTCCACCACAAGATCAGTAGTCAACCCACAACAGACATGACTCACGTTCCGGTCACTGACTTGACCACCACACAACACAGACAGACAAACACTTCAGTTCTAATAACGGATAACATAACATTTGACTCTCTCACACTCACACCCACAGGTGGCGCCATTAGGAGGAGGTCGGAAGCTAGGCAATCCAATACGAGGGCAAAACCAACCATGATGAAAGGGCCACATAAAGGGGAACTTCCCATACAGGCCCAATCTGAGCCCTCAATATCTAAGAGATTGCCTAGCAAAGACCTCCCTAGAACTGATGACAGAACACACGCCCAGACACATACGCATACATCCACACGCACGCTCAACCAACCCAATTTACCTCCAACACACACACACATCACCACTGTATACACTCCAACATACCACCGGGCCACACCAGGGCGTAAGATTCAGGAGTGGAACTTCAATAGTAACAAACCAGTCATCATGTTGGGGGATTCCAACCTCAGCCGGATCCCCCCATTCACTAATCACCGTATACAGGTAGACAGCTATGCAGGGGCCTGTATCTATCATTTTTATAGGATCCTGGAGAAGGCCACCGTCCAACCCCAAGTGGAACTGGTGGTTCTCTCAGTGGGCCTCAACAACAAGGATCACGATGCACGCCAGACATCACTAAAACAACTACCAAGGATGATCAGGGAAGCCAAGAGGGTCTACACCAACGCAACAGTTTACATGCCAGTCATTCAGTTTTCACGTCACCTCACCACAGAACAGCAGACAAATCTGAAATACATCAATGAACACATTACAAGACACCTCCCACACTTATCAGAAATAGCCCAGGACACATTCTACACCACACCAGATAATATACATTGGACAACTACAACAGCACAGACCATTTTTAATCACTGGTGCAAGCAGCTAAATTTATAATAAACAGTAACCACAATCTGGACTCACACATCTCCACCGCCACTTCCACACATACATTGCCAAACACCTTTCTTCCCCAGCCCGTAGCTCCCCCTACTGGAGCAGTAGGAGAAGAAACCCCAACCCCCACCTCTTCTTCCCCCCCTCTACCCCTAACAACAACCTCCCCCCTTCCCCCTTCTCTTTATTCTTTTCCTCCCTCAAATATCTTAAATCTTTCTAAATCTTTTCACCCCACAGCACCCCAGATCAAGCTACTGGAGAGAGGGTTGACGTTCATCCCTCGACCCAACAAACATGACCAGGAGGAACTCCAAAGGGACATTCACCACTTTCACAGACGATGCAAATTATTGGACTATTTTGACTACCAACCCAATCACAAATACACACCACTCACCTACCCCTCCACCTGGGAGCCTAAACTCAGCCAAGTAGACAGACACATTCAGAAACTGATTAGAACAAACCTACATACATTATCTAACTATCACATACTACCAGACATGCCAGACAATATTACAGCAACAGAAAGGAACGCCATACACACATTGAAAAGTAACCCACACATCATTATAAAACCAGCAGACAAAGGCTCCAAAATTGTCATAATGGATAAACACCAATACCTATTAGAAGCGAACAGACAATTATCAAACACTAGATATTACAAACACATAGACAACAATATACAAAAACAGACACAAACACAACTACGACAAGTCATACAGACCATATACGAAAAGAAATACATTACACGAAAACAAAGAGACTTTTTATTCGGACCGGACGACCCCAGACCCAGACAATTTTACTTACTTCCGAAAATTCATAAGGAACCTGAGACTTGGACTATTCCCTTTGAAGTTCCTCCTGGTAGACCGATAGTTTCAGACTGCAACAGCGAATCATACCACATTGCACAATACATAGACCATCATCTTAACCCTCTCTCCACCAAGCACCCCAGCTACCTGAAAGACACCTACGACTTCTTACATAAAATCCAACCCATGGTTGTTCCCTCCCAGGCTTACATATTCACTATAGATATCGATAGTTTATACACCAACATAAATACACACACAGGAATAAATGCAGTTAGGAATATCTTTCATAAACACCCAGATAAGAATAGACCCGACACTGAACTCTTACAACTATTGGAGATTAGTCTTACAGGCAATAATTTCACTTTTGACGATAAACAATATTTACAGGTAGAGGGAACAGCCATGGGCCAACGATATGCACCCTCATACGCCAACTTATACATGTCCGAATGGGAGAGAGAGGCACTGGCCAAATGCCCCCACCAACCCAGTTTCTATTACAGATTTCTAGATGACATTATAGGAGCATGGCCACACCATATAGATTTATTCACAGAGTTCATAAACATTTTAAACTCGCACCATTCGTCTATAAAACTCAAACACAGCATACACCCACAAGAAATTAATTTCCTGGACACCACAGTTTATTTTAATCAGATCAATTCAACACAGAAAACATTATTGACTAAGGTCTACTTTAAACCGACAGACACACATGCACTATTACATAAACACAGCTACCACCCAAAACATACATTCAAAGGCATAGTAAAATCACAAATCATACGCTACTATAGAATATCCTCCACCCAGACACATTTGCACGAAGCCATTCAAACCTTATTTAAAGCACTTAGACAGAGAGGATATTCCAAACGCTTCCTCCGTACAATCAAGACCAGCACATTGGCTGCCCTCTCTCCCATCCGGACAGACCACCATGCACAAACACACACACACATTAACCGACTTCATTCATACACAACACACACCGACCTTGACACCAACCCTGACCTTAACCCTAACTCTAACCATGCCCCCAACCCTAACTTTAACCCTATCCCTAACCCTGACCCTAACCTTGACCCTAACATCAACCCTGACCCTAACCCTATCCCTATCCCTAACCCCAACCCTAACCCTAACCACAACCCTAACCATAACCATAACCTTAACCCTAACTTTAACCCTAACCCTAACCCTATTCTCAACCCTGACCCTAACCTTAACCCTAACCCTAACCCTAACCTTAACCTTAACCTTAACCCTAACCCTAACCCTAACCTTAACCCTAACCCTAACCTTAACCCTAACCCTAACCTTAACCCTATCCTTAACCCTAACCCTAACCCTAACCCTAACCTTAACCCTAACCCTAACCCTAACCTTAACCCTAACCCTAACCCTAACCTTAACCCTAACCTTAACCCTAACCCTAACCCTAACCTTAACCCTAACCCTAACTTTAACCCTATCCCTAACCTTAATTTTAACCCTAACCCTAACCCTATTCCTAATCCCAACTCTAACCCTAACCTTAACCCCAACCCCAACCTAGGCCCTGATTCAAATCCTAACCCTTCTGATCCTAACCCCAACCCTTACCTTAACCCTATCCTTAACCCTAACCCTAACCCTAACCTTAACCCTAACAATAACCCCAACTCTAACCCCAACTCTAACCCCAACCCTAACCACAACCCTAACCCTAACCCCTACCCCAACCCATGCCCTGATCCTAATCTTAACACTGGCCTCAACCCAGCCTACACTTCTATTCCCCACTCTCTTCCTCCCTCCAACCTTAACTCTACTTCTATTCCCCACTCTCTTTCCCCCCCTAACCTTAACCCTACTCCTATTCCCCACTCTCTTTCCCCCCCTTTGGTTCCCCCAACCCAACCTAGCATCTTGATTCCCTTAGTAACCACATTTTCACATAGAACAAAAATCTTACATCAGACTCTCAAACACAACTTTGTCACCAGCCAACAAACCTTTGCACCTCTACAATCATACAGGATCATTTCAGCCTACCGTAAAAATAAAAATCTACTAGACATTTTGGTTCACTCAAGATTCAGCAGGACATTGACACAACCCCTTCACCCTCATACCACTCACTTTAGACAGAGAAAATACATCAGTAATCCCCACAGTCGCACCTCATCCCCTATTTTAGACTCATTCACTTTAACATCCACCAACGTCATTTATATTATCACATGCACACTTTGTCACAAACACTACATAGGGGAAACAGCTCACACCATAGAAACACGATTGAAACAGCACCTGTACAACATTAAAAAAGGTCAACTACAAACACACATAGTCACACACTTCCAAGAGCACTCCATCACTCACCTCAGCATATCAGGACTCCAATCAAACAGTTTATGGACCGTTGAGCAGCGGAGAGCAAATGAAAGGAGATGGATACATTTATTACGAACCATTGAACCCACAGGGCTAAATAAAAGATTTTAACAGATCACGTGTCAGTGTGAGTGATTGTGGGTTTCAATTGTTGTATATGTATATGTAAATGTATATATGTGTTAATTTATAGAAGTGATACACCTTATTTATTTATACTCCCTTTACATCAGCACTTTTTATATCAGAATGTATGTGATGATTTATTATTTTATTATACTATATAGAGAAAGAGATTACTCTTTCTCCTTTTCATTATCACGTGTGTGATTGGTGTATTTTAGCACTTTGAAAATTAGCACTTATAAGAGATTTTGTGTGTTTTACAGTGTGTCTTTAGGATGGATTTAAGCACTTTTTCCTTTTACATCAGCACTTTTGGTATGAAATATTATGTCATTATTTATTATAGTAAGTTTATATATATATATATATGTGTGTGTGTGTGTGTGTGTGTGTGTGTGTGTGTGTGGATGTTCAGACACAAAGAAAAGGACAAACACAATGTATACATTCTCCTTGATTTATTGAAATAGAAGGGAGGGTATACTATAGGCCAGTGCAATACAGACTAAGCAGTCATTGTAAATCTAGATATAAACTTCCCTAACCCTAGCCCGTGCCATAGTAATACTCCTCCCTTTCTCCCACTTATTCTTTTATCCTCTGCTAAACACATACACAGCCTAGCTTGCCCTCCGCTGCTCAATAGAATATGGCCCACTGGGAGAACAGCCATCCCAACAAATATGGGGATATAGAATGTTCTTATTAGAATATACTACAGAGAGCTGATATCTGTTTCCCCAACAGGCCCCTGCATAAAAGAAAACTGATTACAGCACAAGCCCGGCAACATACCACTTACAGCTTGTTTATTTCTTTGATTTACTTTTTTTCAGGTCTCATCATGCCACATCTCCCAAAAATATAAGGAACCTATTGGTCTGTCTCAGAATATACCACACAGAAGTGATACATATTTCCCCAACAGGCCCCTACATCAAGGACCTACCACTGACATTTTGTTTATTTCTTTGATTTACTCTTTTTCAGGTCCCATCATACAACAGGGTAGATCATTTCCTGTTTATTGGCCAATCACCACACTGTATTTCTTTCCCGCCAAAATAGAAAGATGACAGTTAGACTAGTCAACTAGCCAATCAGATAGGGAGAATAGCAGCCCCACCCCTGGAGGAGGGGAGTTTCCCTTCCCTCAGGGGATACTTTAGGGAAGGTTTGATCTCTTACCAATTTCCCCTCTGAGGAAGTAGAACTTACTACGAAACGTCAGGGATATTTCAATGCAGTGAATTTGTTTCTTTCTAAGGATTGATAGTTTTGGCCTCCTTTGGCGCCAACCAGTTTTTAAACTAATTCAAATAAAAGTGAGGTTTTAATCTTATAGGGGGGTTCAGGTAAGAACACCTCCAGAAGGCTCTCCTCCATTTTTCAATACTTTTGGAGTCTTAGCTCCTGGGAAGGATTACTCGAAGGAACTCAGGCCTCATAGACTTACTACAATAACACAAAGACCCAACAAGGATTACTCACCCTTCTGACCTGAGTCCACAGAGACCACGCCTGTCCCTGGAGTTGGAGACCCGGAGGAGCTGTAGACGCTGCACGCAGATACAAGGCGGTAAGAACCCTATCTGGGCAACAGACGGGTATCTATCTATCTTATACTGAGTGTGTGCCTGTTTGTTGCCCAGATACCCTTGGATTGAACCTACACTATGCTTCTTGTTAGAGGTGGATCCGCTGCATTGAATACATTGGGGGAGATCACTCATGATAGGAATAGAATTAGACCAGCATTACTACCTACCCCTAGAATGCAGCCCTTATTGAGTTTAAACTATACACACATTAGACCACCACACCACGGTAGGACAAGACACATACACCACTCTGCGATTGCACCATCACACCAATTCTCTAGTAGAGCAGGGAAAACACCATCCAGACATACACTCAAAGGACAAACATTCGCCACACTAGGACAGAACAGACCATTAGCCAACAGACACACATATGGACACACACCCAGCAGGCAAACACATAGCACACAATCAGCTAGAACTGAAACTCCAGATGAGGCCACGAGACAGGATGCCAAAACATATTTCAAACTCATTCAGGCCATACATCATAAGGAGATCACTGATGAGACTATAAAAACACACACTTACCCTGCTGGCATGATGAGACAGATAAGGAGACTGACAGACTTTATCAAACCTTCCTCACCTACAGAACAAACGAAAACACATGTAACAACATGCACAACAGAATGGATGGCAAAGATCATGGTAATACTCCAGACACATTATCAAAACACTATAGATTCACTCCTACAGCCCCCCCACACAGTTAACAAGATGGCACTCGAGATTGCCATGAGATGGGCAGACAAGAGATACAGACATAGACTGACTTCAACAACAAGATCACGGGTGGACACAATTATAAACACTCCCACACACACTCACCAGTCATCACATATACAGTCGACGTCCCCTACTAACCTCCCTCCTCCTGTAGTACATGACACCAGCATAGAGCTCACTCATATCCCCCCTGACTCACCCACTCCCACACACACTCACCAGTCATCACAGGTACAGTCAACGTCCCCTACTAACCTCCCTCCTCATGTAGTACATGACACCAGCATAGAGCTCACTCACATCCTCCCTGACTCACCTACTCCCATCTTTTCTACGGAGGACTTTCCACCCTTACCTAGAAGGGAACCCTCATACAAAAAATCATTAAACCTAGGCCCTCGTCAGATTTTAGCATCACATGGGCCTACGCACACACACATACATACTCAGAAAGGGACACATCCTACACCTACACACACAGACATACACATATCGTCCACACGTACACACGCACCTACACCACCCATACCTGCACCCACACATACACAATTGACACTTAGGCCTACACAGACACCCACACCCATACAGACAACACACATACACACACAAGGGACATCTACCCACACATCCACTCCAACCTCACCTTGTCACCAGGGGAGGGATGGAGCCTTCGGATTACCGGGCTCCAAGGATCACTCATCACTTATCTGCACACCGATTCGAACTACACCTGTCTCGTCAGAGAGCCACTTTTCCCCTACTTTTTCCCTCCAATTTTCACCATCCCCCCCACCATCCCCCCCTCCACAAGAACCCATCTCCTATCACACAGGTAAAGAAATCAGAGCACAGTTCCACCACAAGATCAGTAGTCAACCCACAACAGACATGACTCACGTTCCGGTCACTGACTTGACCACCACACAACACAGACAGACAAACACTTCAGTTCTAATAACGGATAACATAACATTTGACTCTCTCACACTCACACCCACAGGTGGCGCCATTAGGAGGAGGTCGGAAGCTAGGCAATCCAATACGAGGGCAAAACCAACCATGATGAAAGGGCCACATAAAGGGGAACTTCCCATACAGGCCCAATCTGAGCCCTCAATATCTAAGAGATTGCCTAGCAAAGACCTCCCTAGAACTGATGACAGAACACACGCCCAGACACATACGCATACATCCACACGCACGCTCAACCAACCCAATTTACCTCCAACACACACACACATCACCACTGTATACACTCCAACATACCACCGGGCCACACCAGGGCGTAAGATTCAGGAGTGGAACTTCAATAGTAACAAACCAGTCATCATGTTGGGGGATTCCAACCTCAGCCGGATCCCCCCATTCACTAATCACCGTATACAGGTAGACAGCTATGCAGGGGCCTGTATCTATCATTTTTATAGGATCCTGGAGAAGGCCACCGTCCAACCCCAAGTGGAACTGGTGGTTCTCTCAGTGGGCCTCAACAACAAGGATCACGATGCACGCCAGACATCACTAAAACAACTACCAAGGATGATCAGGGAAGCCAAGAGGGTCTACACCAACGCAACAGTTTACATGCCAGTCATTCAGTTTTCACGTCACCTCACCACAGAACAGCAGACAAATCTGAAATACATCAATGAACACATTACAAGACACCTCCCACACTTATCAGAAATAGCCCAGGACACATTCTACACCACACCAGATAATATACATTGGACAACTACAACAGCACAGACCATTTTTAATCACTGGTGCAAGCAGCTAAATTTATAATAAACAGTAACCACAATCTGGACTCACACATCTCCACCGCCACTTCCACACATACATTGCCAAACACCTTTCTTCCCCAGCCCGTAGCTCCCCCTACTGGAGCAGTAGGAGAAGAAACCCCAACCCCCACCTCTTCTTTCCCCCCCTCTACCCCTAACAACAACCTCCCCCCTTCCCCCTTCTCTTTATTCTTTTCCTCCCTCAAATATCTTAAATCTTTCTAAATCTTTTCACCCCACAGCACCCCAGATCAAGCTACTGGAGAGAGGGTTGACGTTCATCCCTCGACCCAACAAACATGACCAGGAGGAACTCCAAAGGGACATTCACCACTTTCACAGACGATGCAAATTATTGGACTATTTTGACTACCAACCCAATCACAAATACACACCACTCACCTACCCCTCCACCTGGGAGCCTAAACTCAGCCAAGTAGACAGACACATTCAGAAACTGATTAGAACAAACCTACATACATTATCTAACTATCACATACTACCAGACATGCCAGACAATATTACAGCAACAGAAAGGAACGCCATACACACATTGAAAAGTAACCCACACATCATTATAAAACCAGCAGACAAAGGCTCCAAAATTGTCATAATGGATAAACACCAATACCTATTAGAAGCGAACAGACAATTATCAAACACTAGATATTACAAACACATAGACAACAATATACAAAAACAGACACAAACACAACTACGACAAGTCATACAGACCATATACGAAAAGAAATACATTACACGAAAACAAAGAGACTTTTTATTCGGACCGGACGACCCCAGACCCAGACAATTTTACTTACTTCCGAAAATTCATAAGGAACCTGAGACTTGGACTATTCCCTTTGAAGTTCCTCCTGGTAGACCGATAGTTTCAGACTGCAACAGCGAATCATACCACATTGCACAATACATAGACCATCATCTTAACCCTCTCTCCACCAAGCACCCCAGCTACCTGAAAGACACCTACGACTTCTTACATAAAATCCAACCCATGGTTGTTCCCTCCCAGGCTTACATATTCACTATAGATATCGATAGTTTATACACCAACATAAATACACACACAGGAATAAATGCAGTTAGGAATATCTTTCATAAACACCCAGATAAGAATAGACCCGACACTGAACTCTTACAACTATTGGAGATTAGTCTTACCGGCAATAATTTCACTTTTGACGATAAACAATATTTACAGGTAGAGGGAACAGCCATGGGCCAACGATATGCACCCTCATACGCCAACTTATACATGTCCGAATGGGAGAGAGAGGCACTGGCCAAATGCCCCCACCAACCCAGTTTCTATTACAGATTTCTAGATGACATTATAGGAGCATGGCCACACCATATAGATTTATTCACAGAGTTCATAAACATTTTAAACTCGCACCATTCGTCTATAAAACTCAAACACAGCATACACCCACAAGAAATTAATTTCCTGGACACCACAGTTTATTTTAATCAGATCAATTCAACACAGAAAACATTATTGACTAAGGTCTACTTTAAACCGACAGACACACATGCACTATTACATAAACACAGCTACCACCCAAAACATACATTCAAAGGCATAGTAAAATCACAAATCATACGCTACTATAGAATATCCTCCACCCAGACACATTTGCACGAAGCCATTCAAACCTTATTTAAAGCACTTAGACAGAGAGGATATTCCAAACGCTTCCTCCGTACAATCAAGACCAGCACATTGGCTGCCCTCTCTCCCATCCGGACAGACCACCATGCACAAACACACACACACATTAACCGACTTCATTCATACACAACACACACCGACCTTGACACCAACCCTGACCTTAACCCTAACTCTAACCATGCCCCCAACCCTAACTTTAACCCTATCCCTAACCCTGACCCTAACCTTGACCCTAACATCAACCCTGACCCTAACCCTATCCCTATCCCTAACCCCAACCCTAACCCTAACCACAACCCTAACCATAACCATAACCTTAACCCTAACTTTAACCCTAACCCTAACCCTATTCTCAACCCTGACCCTAACCTTAACCCTAACCCTAACCCTAACCTTAACCTTAACCTTAACCCTAACCCTAACCCTAACCTTAACCCTAACCCTAACCTTAACCCTAACCCTAACCTTAACCCTATCCTTAACCCTAACCCTAACCCTAACCCTAACCTTAACCCTAACCCTAACCCTAACCTTAACCCTAACCCTAACCCTAACCTTAACCCTAACCTTAACCCTAACCCTAACCCTAACCTTAACCCTAACCCTAACTTTAACCCTATCCCTAACCTTAATTTTAACCCTAACCCTAACCCTATTCCTAATCCCAACTCTAACCCTAACCTTAACCCCAACCCCAACCTAGGCCCTGATTCAAATCCTAACCCTTCTGATCCTAACCCCAACCCTTACCTTAACCCTATCCTTAACCCTAACCCTAACCCTAACCTTAACCCTAACAATAACCCCAACTCTAACCCCAACTCTAACCCCAACCCTAACCACAACCCTAACCCTAACCCCTACCCCAACCCATGCCCTGATCCTAATCTTAACACTGGCCTCAACCCAGCCTACACTTCTATTCCCCACTCTCTTCCTCCCTCCAACCTTAACTCTACTTCTATTCCCCACTCTCTTTCCCCCCCTAACCTTAACCCTACTCCTATTCCCCACTCTCTTTCCCCCCCTTTGGTTCCCCCAACCCAACCTAGCATCTTGATTCCCTTAGTAACCACATTTTCACATAGAACAAAAATCTTACATCAGACTCTCAAACACAACTTTGTCACCAGCCAACAAACCTTTGCACCTCTACAATCATACAGGATCATTTCAGCCTACCGTAAAAATAAAAATCTACTAGACATTTTGGTTCACTCAAGATTCAGCAGGACATTGACACAACCCCTTCACCCTCATACCACTCACTTTAGACAGAGAAAATACATCAGTAATCCCCACAGTCGCACCTCATCCCCTATTTTAGACTCATTCACTTTAACATCCACCAACGTCATTTATATTATCACATGCACACTTTGTCACAAACACTACATAGGGGAAACAGCTCACACCATAGAAACACGATTAAAACAGCACCTGTACAACATTAAAAAAGGTCAACTACAAACACACATAGTCACACACTTCCAAGAGCACTCCATCACTCACCTCAGCATATCAGGACTCCAATCAAACAGTTTATGGACCGTTGAGCAGCGGAGAGCAAATGAAAGGAGATGGATACATTTATTACGAACCATTGAACCCACAGGGCTAAATAAAAGATTTTAACAGATCACGTGTCAGTGTGAGTGATTGTGGGTTTC
This sequence comes from Argentina silus, assembly GCF_951799395.1. Classification (NCBI taxonomy): domain Eukaryota; kingdom Metazoa; phylum Chordata; class Actinopteri; order Argentiniformes; family Argentinidae; genus Argentina; species Argentina silus. The sequence goes on along the minus strand of NW_028152470.1, from coordinate 66,680 downwards.
AATTGTTGTATATGTATATGTAAATGTATATATGTGTTAATTTATAGAAGTGATACACCTTATTTATTTATACTCCCTTTACATCAGCACTTTTTATATCAGAATGTATGTGATGATTTATTATTTTATTATACTATATAGAGAAAGAGATTACTCTTTCTCCTTTTCATTATCACGTGTGTGATTGGTGTATTTTAGCACTTTGAAAATTAGCACTTATAAGAGATTTTGTGTGTTTTACAGTGTGTCTTTAGGATGGATTTAAGCACTTTTTCCTTTTACATCAGCACTTTTGGTATGAAATATTATGTCATTATTTATTATAGTAAGTTTATATATATATATATATGTGTGTGTGTGTGTGTGTGTGTGTGTGTGTGTGTGTGGATGTTCAGACACAAAGAAAAGGACAAACACAATGTATACATTCTCCTTGATTTATTGAAATAGAAGGGAGGGTATACTATAGGCCAGTGCAATACAGACTAAGCAGTCATTGTAAATCTAGATATAAACTTCCCTAACCCTAACCCTAACCCTAACCCTAACCCTAACCCCTAACCCTAACCCTAACCCTAACCCTAACCCTAACCCTAACCCCTAACCCTAACCCTAACCCTAACCCTAACCCTAACCCTAACCCTAACCCTAACCCCTAACCCTAACCCTAACCCTAACCTTAACCCTAACCCTAACCCTAAGTTTATATATATATATATGTGTGTGTGTGTGTGTGTGTGTGTGTGTGTGTGTGTGTGTAGTTTCAGACACAAAGAAAAGGACAAACACAATGTATACATTCTCCTTGATTTATTGAAATAGAAGGGAGGGTATACTATAGGCCAGTGCAATTCAGACTAAGCAGTCATTGTAAATCTAGATATAAACTTCCCTAACCCTAACCCTAACCCTAACCCTAAACCCTAACCCTAACCCTAACCCTAACACTAACCCTAACCCCTAACCCTAACCCTCTAACCCTAACCCTAACACTAACCCTAACCCCTAACCCTAACCCTAACCCTCTAACCCTAACCCTAACCCTAACCCCTAACCCTAACCCTAACCCTAACCCCAACCCTAACCCTAACCCTAACCCTAACCCTAACCCTAACAATAACCCTGACCCTAACCCCAACTCTAACCCCAACCCTAACCACAACCCTAACCCTAACCCCTACCCCAACCCATGCCCTGATCCTAATCTTAACACTGGCCTCAACCCAGCCTACACTTCTATTCCCCACTCTCTTCCTCCCTCCAACCTTAACTCTACTTCTATTCCCCACTCTCTTTCCCCCCCTAACCTTAACCCTACTCCTATTCCCCACTCTCTTTCCCCCCCTTTGGTTCCCCCGACCCAACCTAGCATCTTGATTCCCTTAGTAACCACATTTTCACATAGAACAAAAATCTTACATCAGACTCTCAAACACAACTTTGTCACCAGCCAACAAACCTTTGCACCTCTACAATCATACAAGATCATTTCAGCCTACCGTAAAAATAAAAATCTACTAGACATTTTGGTTCACTCAAGATTCAGCAGGACATTGACACAACCCCTTCACCCTCATACCACTCACTTTAGACAGAGAAAATACATCAGTAATCCCCACAGTCGCACCTCATCCCCTATTTTAGACTCATTCACTTTAACATCCATCAACGTCATTTATATTATCACATGCACACTTTGTCACAAACACTACATAGGGGAAACAGCTCACACCATAGAAACACGATTAAAACAGCACCTGTACAACATTAAAAAAGGTCAACTACAAACACACATAGTCACACACTTCCAAGAGCACTCCATCACTCACCTCAGCATATCAGGACTCCAATCAAACAGTTTATGGACCGTTGAGCAGCGGAGAGCAAATGAAAGGAGATGGATACATTTATTACGAACCATTGAACCCACAGGGCTAAATAAAAGATTTTAACAGATCACGTGTCAGTGTGAGTGATTGTGGGTTTCAATTGTTGTATATGTATATGTAAATGTATATATGTGTTAATTTATAGAGGTGATACACCTTATTTATTTATACTCCCTTTACATCAGCACTTTTTATATCAGAATGTATGTGATGATTTATTATTTTATTATACTATATAGAGAAAGAGATTACTCTTTCTCCTTTTCATTATCACGTGTGTGATTAGTGTATTTTAGCACTTTGAAAATTAGCACTTATAAGAGATTTTGTGTGTTTTACAGTGTGTCTTTAGGATGGATTTAAGCACTTTTTCCTTTTACATCAGCACTTTTGGTATGAAATATTATGTCATTATTTATTATAGTAAGTTTATATATATATATATGTGTGTGTGTGTGTGTGTGTGTGTGTGTGTGTGTGTGTAGTTTCAGACACAAAGAAAAGGACAAACACAATGTATACATTCTCCTTGATTTATTGAAATAGAAGGGAGGGTATACTATAGGCCAGTGCAATTCAGACTAAGCAGTCATTGTAAATCTAGATATAAACTTCCCTAACCCTAACCCTAACCCTAACCCTAAACCCTAACCCTAACCCTAACCCTAACACTAACCCTAACCCCTAACCCTAACCCTCTAACCCTAACCCTAACACTAACCCTAACCCCTAACCCTAACCCTAACCCTCTAACCCTAACCCTAACCCTAACCCCTAACCCTAACCCTAACCCTAACCCCAACCCTAACCCTAACCCTAACCCTAACCCTAACCCTAACAATAACCCTGACCCTAACCCCAACTCTAACCCCAACCCTAACCACAACCCTAACCCTAACCCCTACCCCAACCCATGCCCTGATCCTAATCTTAACACTGGCCTCAACCCAGCCTACACTTCTATTCCCCACTCTCTTCCTCCCTCCAACCTTAACTCTACTTCTATTCCCCACTCTCTTTCCCCCCCTAACCTTAACCCTACTCCTATTCCCCACTCTCTTTCCCCCCCTTTGGTTCCCCCGACCCAACCTAGCATCTTGATTCCCTTAGTAACCACATTTTCACATAGAACAAAAATCTTACATCAGACTCTCAAACACAACTTTGTCACCAGCCAACAAACCTTTGCACCTCTACAATCATACAAGATCATTTCAGCCTACCGTAAAAATAAAAATCTACTAGACATTTTGGTTCACTCAAGATTCAGCAGGACATTGACACAACCCCTTCACCCTCATACCACTCACTTTAGACAGAGAAAATACATCAGTAATCCCCACAGTCGCACCTCATCCCCTATTTTAGACTCATTCACTTTAACATCCATCAACGTCATTTATATTATCACATGCACACTTTGTCACAAACACTACATAGGGGAAACAGCTCACACCATAGAAACACGATTAAAACAGCACCTGTACAACATTAAAAAAGGTCAACTACAAACACACATAGTCACACACTTCCAAGAGCACTCCATCACTCACCTCAGCATATCAGGACTCCAATCAAACAGTTTATGGACCGTTGAGCAGCGGAGAGCAAATGAAAGGAGATGGATACATTTATTACGAACCATTGAACCCACAGGGCTAAATAAAAGATTTTAACAGATCACGTGTCAGTGTGAGTGATTGTGGGTTTCAATTGTTGTATATGTATATGTAAATGTATATATGTGTTAATTTATAGAGGTGATACACCTTATTTATTTATACTCCCTTTACATCAGCACTTTTTATATCAGAATGTATGTGATGATTTATTATTTTATTATACTATATAGAGAAAGAGATTACTCTTTCTCCTTTTCATTATCACGTGTGTGATTAGTGTATTTTAGCACTTTGAAAATTAGCACTTATAAGAGATTTTGTGTGTTTTACAGTGTGTCTTTAGGATGGATTTAAGCACTTTTTCCTTTTACATCAGCACTTTTGGTATGAAATATTATGTCATTATTTATTATAGTAAGTTTATAAATATATATATGTGTGTGTGTGTGTGTGTGTGTGTGTGTGTGTGTGTGTGTGTGTGTGTGTGTGGATGTTCAGACACAAAGAAAAGGACAAACACAATGTATACATTCTCCTTGATTTATTGTAATAGAAGGGAGGGTATACTATAGGCCAGTGCAATACAGACTAAGCAGTCATTGTAAATCTAGATATAAACTTCCCTAACCCTAACCCTAACCCCTAACCCTAACCCTAACCCCTAACCCTAACCCTAACCCTAACCCTAACCCTAACCCTAACCCTAAAGGACAAACACAATGTATACATTCTCCTTGATTTATTTAAATAGAAGGGAGGGTATACTATAGGCCAGTGCAATACAGACTAAGCAGTCATTGTAAATCTAGCTATAAACTTCCCTAACCCTAACCCTAAACCCTAACCCTAACCTTAACCCTATCCCTAACCTTAATTTTAACCCTAACCCTAACCCTATTCCTAATCCCAACTCTAACCCTAACCTTAACCCCAACCCCAACCTAGGCCCTGATTCTAATCCTAACCCTTCTGATCCTAACCCCAACCCTTACCTTAACCCTATCCTTAACCCTAACCCTAACCTTAACCCTAACAATAACCCTGACCCTAACCCCAACTCTAACCCCAACCCTAACCACAACCCTAACCCTAACCCCTACCCCAACCCATGCCCTGATCCTAATCTTAACACTGGCCTCAACCCAGCCTACAGTTCTATTCCCCACTCTCTTCCTCCCTCCAACCTTAACTCTACTTCTATTCCCCACTCTCTTTCCCCCCCTAACCTTAACCCTACTCCTATTCCCCACTCTCTTTCCCCCCCTTTGGTTCCCCCGACCCAACCTAGCATCTTGATTCCCTTAGTAACCACATTTTCACATAGAACAAAAATCTTACATCAGACTCTCAAACACAACTTTGTCACCAGCCAACAAACCTTTGCACCTCTACAATCATACAAGATCATTTCAGCCTACCGTAAAAATAAAAATCTACTAGACATTTTGGTTCACTCAAGATTCAGCAGGACATTGACACAACCCCTTCACCCTCATACCACTCACTTTAGACAGAGAAAATACATTAGTAATCCCCACAGTCGCACCTCATCCCCTATTTTAGACTCATTCACTTTAACATCCACCAACGTCATTTATATTATCACATGCACACTTTGTCACAAACACTACATAGGGGAAACAGCACACACCATAGAAACACGATTGAAACAGCACCTGTACAACATTAAAAAAGGTCAACTACAAACACACATAGTCACACACTTCCAAGAGCACTCCATCACTCACCTCAGCATATCAGGACTCCAATCAAACAGTTTATGGACCGTTGAGCAGCGGAGAGCAAATGAAAGGAGATGGATACATTTATTACGAACCATCGAACCCACAGGGCTAAATAAAAGATTTTAAGGATTGCTGAATATATTGACTCTTTTCTTAATCCCTTGTCTCAAATTCATGATAGTTATATCAAAGATACATATGCCTTTGTTGACAAGCTTAAGACCGTAGAATTTCCACATGGCGCCATGTTATTTTCTATAGATGTAGATGCTCTGTACACTAATATTGATACTCACCTAGGACTCCAGGCTGTTCAGAATATTTTGGTAAGGCACCCAGATCCAAATAGACCGGATGCAGCTATCTTGAGGTTGTTGGAGTTGGGTTTAACCAAAAATGACTTTGTATTTAATGATAAATATTATTTACAGATTCATGGTACGGCGATGGGGAAGAAGTTTGCTCCCGCCTATGCAAACATCTATATGGCTGAATTTGAGCGAACTGTCTTCCCCAAATGCCACAAACTGCCAACACTGTATCTGCGGTATCTGGATGATATTTTTGGAGTCTGGCCCCATGGGGAACCAGACTTTCGGAATTTTATGTCAACGCTCAACGAACACCATCCTTCCATAACATTTAAATATGAATTACATCCAGAGAAAATAAATTTTCTGGACACTGAGGTGTTTGTGGAGGATGGTGAGGATGGGAGGGTGGGTCTCGGGACGAGGGTCTATTTTAAGCCGACGGACACCCATGCTCTGCTGCACAGATCTTCTTACCATCCCAGGCATACCTACAGGGGGATTGTCAAATCCCAACTGATTAGGTTTCGCCGGATCTGTGTGGCGGAGGTGGATGTGCGTTCGGCGACTCGGACCCTCTTCCAGGCCCTGAGACCGAGGGGCTATAGCAGGACGTTCCTCCGCGGCATCCAAGTGGAGGTCCAGCAGATGTTTAGTGGGGGGGGTAAACCTGCAGAAGGGAGGGACGATAAACATCTGGTCCCTTTTGTTTCAACTTATGCACCGGCCGCCCTCGAATTAAATAAAATCGTTAAAGCCAATTTTAAAATAGCACAAACCAAAATAGACCCTCTCCGGGATTTTAGAATTATAGCAGCCTATAGGAGGGGTAGAAACCTGAAGGATCAGTTGGTGCAGGCATCTTTGGGGACCGAGCGACGGGATCCGTTGCAGTCGCATTTTAAAGTAAATCTATTTATCACAAATAAATATACTCATCTGAGTGCAGCAGTGCGGGAGGTCTTCCAGCTTGATTCGTCCAATTTGGTGTACGGCATTGAATGCAAAACCTGCAACAAATGGTATATTGGACAGACAAAAAATAGTTTACGTATGCGGCTGAAACAACATTTGTACAGTATAAGACAAACTACAAAGTCTACCGCAATCTACCTACATTTTAGAGATCATGGCTGGGAGAACCTCCTTATCACAGGCCTGGAAGCAGGGACGGCTTGGTCCGGAAAAAGGAGACTGTGGAGAGAAAGAATTTGGATTAATAAATTAAATTTCAACCCTAACCCTAAACCCTAACCCTAAACCCTAACCGTAAACCCTAACCCTAACCCTAACAGTAAACCCTAACCCTAAACCCTAACTCTAACAGTAAACCCTAACCCTAACACTAAACCCTAACCCTAACCCTAACCCTAACAGTAAACCCTAACCCTAACCCTAACAGTAAACCCTAACCCTAACCCTAACAGTAAACCCTAACCCTAAACCCTAACCCTAACCCTAAACCCTAACCCTAACCCTAACAGTAAACCCTAACCCTAACCCTAAACCCTAACCCTAACCCTAAGTTTTGTTGTGATCATGCTATGCACATGATGCTAAGTACACTGACTCTATCAAGCTCCACTGGCATACTACTGAAACCCAAATGGGAATGACAACTTAATTATGCCATTTCTCTTATCTAGAGGAAGAGGCCCTCAAGAAATTAAACATGGTCCTTTTCAAACCCTTTTAATGAGAATTTAGTCCAGTAATGAACGTTAGTGACTCATGAGACATTTCTTTAACACTTTTTTTCTCTTATCATAAATGTCATGAATTATTTTGTGATTATTCTTTCTGATAATTGACTGCAAGTTTGTAGTAATTTGCTACAGCTCTACTTAGGAAGTCTAGGAAGGGGACCCATTGCCCCAGACTGCCAAAGAGCATGTGTCTTGCCCCCTGTGAAACAAACGTCAAGTTGTTGCAAACAGTAGCCCCGCAATTCAAGTTGCTCCAACCGAGTCGCGATGTTGTGACCTCTGGCTTGCCAACACACATGACCGTCTCCTCAAATACCCGATGTAAACCAGCTACGCTATCGAAAAGCTAGCAATTTGACAGTGCGGGAGGGGGTATTTGAACTTGAAGAGAGAGTTTTACCATCTGAATTCTCAACCCTAACCATGCTTCTCTTGTGGTGGTCCTCCTCACTGTTGGGCTGCAGGCTCCCGGGAAGTCCTCTGTAGAGCTGTCCCACTTCCTGGAGTGGATGAGCCTGGAGCCCCAGTCCATGGTGTGGCTGCCTGTGCTGCAGCGCGTGGCCCTGGCAGAGAACGCCCAGCACCAGGCTAAGTGCTCCATCTGCAAACAGTGTCCCATCAGGGGATTCAGGTGAGACACAGAACCTGACCAAAGGGAATTCTAATTTCAGACATAAAAGATGACATGTACAGTAAATGTTGCCATATGTTCTCCTCTCTTCCCTCAGGTATCGAAGCCTGAAACAGTTTAATGTGGACACCTGTCAGACCTGCTTCCTATCAGGGCGCACCACCAAGGGCAAGACTTTACATTACCCCATCATGGAGTACTACATCCCAGTAAGACTTACTAATGAACATTAGATCATATTCATTCCTACACTCAATTACTGGAAAGGGAATTAAAAAATCCCACATAATCAACTCACAATTTGCCCTCATGGTTCGCCAGTGTATCCAGATTTGGTGTTGTTGAGTGTGTTTAACATGCCTTATTAACTGATCTCTGGACAGACAACATCAGGGGAGAGGATGCGTGATTTTGCCAGAACCCTGAAGAACAAGTTCAGACCAAAGCAGTACTTCAGCAAGCACCCCCAGAGGGGCTATCTGCCTGTGCAGTCTGTCCTGGGGGCAGGGAGTGAGGACAGGTGGGAGATACAGTGCCCTCCGTGTGTAATGGAACAGTGAAGCATTTTCTCTTCTTTTGGTGGTTGAAAGTGCAGCTTTTATTCAGTTTGGAAATGTTCGCAGAAACAATAAGACAGAAATGAGCCGATATTAGTTCTGACCGACTGGCTCATGTGCAGCCTCATCATTTTAAGCATTTAAATCGCACCCCCGGTTGTCCAATCACGAGCATCATATGGTTAAGAGAATCAAGTCCTATAAACATATATGAATATGAGTCTCCGGCACACTCCTAGTCTCTACACTGTCGTGACTGGGAACACGTAGAACTCTATAACAGCACACATTTTGGGAGCTAAATGAGTTTATTTGGTGTATTTTGTAGGTGTTACAATTGACCCTTTCCAATTTTACAATTGCCCCCGAGCACAGAGAAAAATGTAGCTTCTGAATTATTTTTTATTCAAATCAATACTGTGATCAAACCATCATTTATAGAGATCTATAAATGGCAGAGCATCATCAGAGAAGATACCCAGCGTCTGGTGGGGTCAATGGGTTGCAGACTTAAGGCAGTTATTGCATACAAAGGATTGTCAACCAAATACTAAACATGAGTGATTAATTTTGACGTTATATGAATCTGTCCCATTACTTTTGGTAAATGTATAAAACGTGTTGTCATTTCTAAATGGTGAAACCAATATATACACAAACACCATCAAATAAAAGCTGAGAATCTAAACTTATACTCATATTAATTGTTTGATTTCAAGTCCAAACCTTTGTATAGAGCCAAAAGAAGAAAAAATGCTTCACTGTCCCATTACTTACGGTGGACACGGTATGTTGCTCTGGGAGATATCCTGTTCTGGGTGAGCTGCTGTACTGGGATGCCACGTCCCGAGACTGTCAGCTCTGATTGACACTTCTGTCTTTGATTGACACCTCTAGCCCCAGCTCATCCCCAAGGCTTCCCCACGCAGACACACACTCCAGGATTGAGCATTATGCCTGCAGGTACGAGTATGAGGAACCTTTAAAGATAGTATGCTACGCATGTTGCACATTAGATGGGTGGGCTTTACCTTGGGGGTGTTGTTGAGCTGTAACACACATTTGAGTCATTGTGGGTCATTGTTGTAAGCCAGTGGAGGCTGCAGGGCCACGATTCGCAGAGACAGAAGAGGATGCTTCAGGTCATTAGGGTTCACACAGCCATTCATAACCCATTTTCTCAGGCCATGACAGACTACAGACCTGCAGACATCCTCTAATAGCTGAGGTCAGCAGCCTGCAGAGAGAGAGAGATCTATGGCTTATGCAAAGGGAATTCCTGGCACAGTTATCTTTGCCTCAACCAAGCAAGTATAGGCTGATAAGCAACGCATCTTCTCAGTCTCTTCAACAGAATGGCAGGGAAAGAATCTCTTATTTCTGATGACTTCTCCAGCTCTGTACTGTCTGGCCTTAATCTGTACATTACCCATTCTGTCTTCATCTGTCACTTTGCCCTGTGTCTCCACACAGATAAACATAGCACTAATGAGTGGAGTGGCGTGACTTCCTCGTTAATCAGTTCATCAAATTAAAACACTGGGTGTGTCATGGTGTTTTTTCTGCCAGAACTTGTTTATAGCAATTAGAGCAAGAACGTAGAAACTACAGAAATACAATCTCTGCCGAGGAAATGCTACAGAAAAGAAACAGATAAGATAGTGTTACCCTTATAATGTTTCAACTGTTGGATTCGTAATTCTTCTAATTTCCCTCATAGTGTTCCTTTGACCTCACTGTGACCTACAGTATATTGTCTACTACTGTATGTGTTTCTGTTCTAGACTCGCTGAGATGGAGAACCAGAACTGCTCCTTCTTCAACGAGAGCCTGTGAGTATATCATCACCCCTCTCTGGTCAACTTACGACAAGACAGGAGAAGATGTTCTCTGGTCATTTGTCCTTGTTGAACATCAAGCCAGCCTCACTCTCAGCCCTCTTCCAATGTCCCCATGGTTCATCATTCTGTCATGTTCTCCGTTATGACTCAGTGATGAAGATCAGTATCTGGTCCGCCTGGAGCAGGACTCCCTGGCCTGTCAGCACTTCCTGACCTACACAGGCTGTGAGAGCCAAGATGAGCTGCAGAGAACACTGGCCATGCTGGAGAATGAGAACAGGTGAGAACTCACTAAGCCACATCGTCTCTTACCCAATGACAGCGATATTGTATAGGGTGAGTGAGTCTTTCCCGATCAGGTCACAGGGTCAGGAAAAGTGCCTGGCCATTAATATGAGCCATGAAGTCATTCTGATAAACAGGCCATGGTCCAGAGAATTCCCTCTAAACAAATCAGGATAATGGAGAAATCTGGCTGCCTTGTTTATTCTCATCTGTCATCTCATCCATTTACTCTGACTAAGCCATGCCCCTTGAGTCAGTCCTTCACGTCCCATTAAAATATCTCTACCCTCATCCAATCATGATGAATTTACCTCAACTAATACTATAAGTGCCTATGGTCATGAAGGTGTAATTTCCCCAGAATACTGCAGGGGGAGTACCGTCGTCTGAAGTTCAAGATTCAAGATTCAAGATTCAAGATTCTTTATTTGTCACGTGCATACAAGTATACAGTGAAATGCAAAAGTGACAGTGCCACAGAGTAGTGCAACAATACAATAAGTTTTAAAATAAAATAAAATAAAAATAGAAGTACTAAAAAATATACAGTATGGACAGTATAAACAGTATAAACAATATGAACAGTATAACCGGTAAGCATATGAGTAAGCAATATAAATAGCAGATGGATGACTATGTGTGTGCATATGTGTTAAGATGACAGTGCATGTGTGAGTGTCTTGAGGGGGGCACTGGTGGAGTCATCGTTGACGATTCTGATGGCGTGGGGGAAGAAACTCAGCCTTAGCCTCTCTGTTCTTGCTGCATGACAGCGGAGGCGTTTTCGTGGCAGCATGCTGAGGCCCAGGCCTGTCCTCAACTGATGGCAGGCTCAGTGGACTCAGCCCAGGAGTTCCTGGAAGATGAGACCCTACTGGCTGAGGCCAGGAACCTGAGGCATCATAAGAACAGACTGGAGACCCGCATGCAGATCCTGGAGGACCACAACAGGCAGCTTGAGTCCCAGCTACACCGCCTCAGAGAGCTACTGCTGCAGGTGAGTCACAGTCAGAGACCAGCAGAGGGGAAAACACTCTGTTTCAAGCTCTGTCTATTTTGGTATGACAAGAACTGTTTAAGACTGGTGTATACCGTATGTGGTTGTTGACCCAGGTTTAAACCAATCATGTATACATTCACATGTATGTCTGTGGTTTGAACCCTGTCTGTCACATATAATGCAAATGAATCCTCTGTGACCTACACTATTAGTCCTTAAAAGGTTCGGTTGAAATCATTCATTTTCCAAGATATGAATTGTAAAATATGTTCATATTGTGAATCCAACAGGCCAAAGAGGATTCAGAGGACAACGTATCTACTGGTACCCCTCCAGCTGTGTATTCGCCTGTGTCACGTACAAACCACCTGGGGAGACAACTAAGCATAGGAGCTTCTGACACAGAACCCACAGGTTAAACAATACAATAGGCTAATGTGAAAGGATGAGAGATGCAATCATTGGGGCTCTGTTTAAAATGGACTCCTGGATTTCTTCCTATTTAAGCAGGGGCGGTCGGGGAGCAGGACCAGTGTGATACATCCCACCACCTTCAGCAGGTTATAGAGCAGCTGAAGAAGGTTTTCCCCACAGAGTCTAGAGAGAACGGTAAGTTGAGAGTGGTCCTAAACTGGCAGAGAGGAGTGCTGCATTCTCACAATCATCATCAAATGGATATCCTCACTACATAATCCTTATAATATTACATTGCTTGAAGACAAATCTCTCAAATAGTTGTGTACATTCAAACATCTCTTTTAAACTGTCTATTCTTTTTGTCTTTGTCCCCTAGGTGCAATATCACCTATTTGACACCAAATTGGACTGTTGTTTGCTATTCAAGAGACCACACTGTGATGATTATTTCATGACTTCAGTCACCATATATTTAACACTGGGTTTCACTACTAAGCTTGATACAGTATGTGTGCTTTTTCCACCTATTACATACATTGAAACATGAATTGTACAGCTTTAAAACAGTCCCTTGATCTGACTGATGATAACAACAGGGTTGTATTTCCATTTCCCGGGTGTCTTGGCTTTTTATCTATTCATAATAAAGTTGTGATGTCAGTTTGTGTATTTCACCAGTGTCATCATTCTGGGTCACATGTTTCATCAGGCCATTTAAAATCAGGAATTTGTTTCATAACAGAAGATGTGAATTTCTCAGAGGGTTTAGTGGCCAAAATGTTTTCAGAATTGTCTGTCTGTTTAACATTTCATTATGTTCATATTTTTACATTTTCAAGAATGAATAAATTCTTAACTCAGTCTTTCTCTCTAACATGTTTGCCTGTTTATTTTTTTTTACCAGTTCCATATGGTTTAATTGCAATGGTTTCAAAGTTATTGTCAATGAGCATATTAGCAAAGCATTATCTTAACATTTAAAAAAAAGACAAAAAGGACACCAGCCATAAAGTCAATTAATGATGGTTTATTACCAATATATAATTTGATAAAGAAATGTTGGTCATTGTGTGTCATGAAATTAGAATGTTTAAACAAAATATAGCTTAATTGTTCAGTGTAGAAGTGGAGCCACAGGTGAATCTAGTGTCGCTGGGAACCACAGGTAGTGCAGCTTGTAAATGCCTTCAACATGCCTTCAAAACCTCCAGACTGCCTTTCGCCCCAGATTCCTGTCAGCCTCTGGAGAACAACATAAGGGAAAGTGAGTTTGTACAAAATCAGGCCTTCAGTTTTCCACTCCATGTCTGCATTTAGGTTATGTAACTGTATATTGCATTTTCTGAGACTTACCCACAGTGAGCAGTTCTCCATCATTTTCATCAGTGAAGGAGGAGGTGGAAGAGGAGGCTAGCTAGAAACACAGAGAGTACAAATCTGAAAGTTATTCAAGTTCACGGAATCAATCTACATTAAGCAACTTGACATATTAAATGCTATGCTTCACTAATGATGTTGTTCCACGTAAGTCTAGAATATTGTTTCAGCTAGGATGCTTTTGATGTTCTTACCTGACTGAGGTCATTCTTTGTTTCCCAGGCCCTTATGGAGGTAAGGCTCCCCCAGCATCGCCTCTGTCTTGGGCTGGTGTTCTTGAACTCATCATCGTTGAAGAACTTCACCCTGGGGGCCCAGCACTCACCATATCAGACACCTCAAAGCAGAGCTTACAGTCCTCCAGGAAGGCCTCCAGGGGACGTTGTGATGTGATCCCCAGCTCATACTGCCTGCAAAGCAAGTCTCCTATCTGGAGCTCCAGTATGTCAAAGTCTTGGTTGGGCTCATGCAATCTCTTCAGGGCCACTGTTGCGCTTTGGTCTTAGATGCTTTATCCAGTGCCTCCTGGACAAGGACTAAGAGTTGCTTCGTCAGCACCACATGCTTTTCTATCTCCTTCTCTGTGTGCAGAGAGAACTCATTCAGGGAGTAGATGCTATACACAAATCTGCCCAGGGTATGCATGAGGAGCATCTCTGGGACATTCACAGTGCATGTGACAGCCTGCCGCTGTCACATGCCGCTGACAGCCTGTCGCTGCTTGCGTTTAGCTCTCTTCAAGAGTTGCGGGGTTCGGCTGGGCTGTCCACTCATGACAGAGGTTTCCTTAGGAGCCCTCTTGGTTTCATCACTCTGGGAGATGTCGGGCAAGGTCAGCTGACCAACTGACTGTTGGGTCAAGGAGTCAATGGCAAGTGTAATATGACACACATCTGAAAGCCTTACGTGGGCACTCCTGCATTTCCTTGCTCTTTGGACAGATCATATTATAATTCAAAGATCAAAGATAATTATTATTAATTTTAAAATTGCTTGTATAACAGGTGATCTGTTATGCAGACTTAAGTCGCACGGTGGCACTATTTCAGTTTCAGTTTCAAGATTCTGCCCAGGTTCACTTTATAAAGTCACACTTTCTATGAGGCTAAATAATTATCATAATCATAGTATGAAGCCTTACAATGTCTTTACAATATAACATGTTAGGCTATGTATGTATAAGACATGTTTTGCAAGTCTCTCCAAACACCTCTTGGTCATAGTCATTTCCAGGTGTAAGTCTGGAACTAGAACTGTTACTAGGAAGATGTTGGCCATTGATACAGTCAACTGTAAAGTGTGTCTTCCTACAGTACTGTATCTTGAGCTGTGTTTGCCTTTTGGGGGGCTAAGAAAGGTTGTATACGTATATAGATACAGTAGCTATACTGTACCTGGAGTTGTCCTGTCCCCTGTTAGATACTTTAGTAATTAGTATTGAAGCATTTAGATGACTAGCCTGGCTTCAGATCTGTATGTGCATTAGCCAAATCCTATGTGAATTGGTAAGTTAAGTAATCAGTCAACCAACCAATCAGTCAATGTCTTTATTGTCCCAGTTGGAAAATGTGTAGTGCAGTCAGGGTAAAAAACAACAACAACAACCATAGAACAACAACCATACAACAACAACCATAGAACAAATATACACACAGTGAAAGCAAAGCTTCTCTCGCTTCTTCTCCTTGCCTAGCTTCAGATCTGTAGATCTATGCGTTTTAGGCAACATATTGTATGTGGAGCCAGACAAGGAGACGACACCTTTACCTTCTTCACTTTCAAGCATGAAGTAATTTTTTCCATGGGTTTCCAATGTAAATGTAGTTGTTAAATACTTCTCTAAAAACTTGATAATGTCCATGTATTATTTAGGAGAATGCCCCCAGGCCTTTGCCCTTCGGAGGCCCTGTTGTTCAACGGAGCCCCACGCCCCGGCTGTTGGCCTCTCCGGCTCCTCGCCAGCTGCTCCTGGTGAGGAGGGTGAGGAGGCTGTTTTAGCTATCCCTTTTCAATCCCCCATTCAGACCACCCCCATTCCTCACCCCCAACTATTTACTCAGGTTCACCCTCTTTCAACCCAGGTTTCCTTTCCCTCCTCATCCTATGCACAGGTACAGGAAACAGAAGACATTGCCACCTCCCACGGAGCCAGCCCCCCCCTTTCTCACCCTCAGATGAGAGTGGAGAAAGTTTTCTCCACCCCTATAGGCTCCGGTACCCCCCGTTTTTTTTCTACACCTGACACAACTTTTACCCCACTGTTGATGGACACAAAAATAATAACAACCTTTTCCCTTTCTCCTGTAGGAGGCGCCAGACAAGGGAGTAAAGGCAGCACTAATAAGTCTAACATGATGAAAGGGTATCCTAAGGGAAAACAAGACCCAGAACCTACCCAATCTGAACCCTCCCATCCAGGCCCAAAAGTGCTGCCAAGAAAACAGTCCCCAACTGGCGCCTCAAAACACTCACACCAATCCCAAGCAGAAAATCCCCCTGCACCTTGCACTCTGTTCAAACCCTCCTACCACCTAGCAAGGCCAAAACGCAAGGTCATTGATTGGAACATAAAAGGGAAAAAGCCTGTTCTTTTTCTGGGGGATTCTAACCTCAACAGAATCCCTCCATTTCCAAACACAGACATTCAGATTGACAGCTACCCAGGTGCCACTTTTTACCATTTTCATAAAATCCTAGAAAAAACACCAGTCCACCCACAGACTTGGGAGGTGGTTCTCTCGGTGGGCGTGAATAATAAGGACCATGACCCATACCGGACATCCCTAAAACAGCTAGCAGTTATGTACAAGGAGGCAAATCACATTTCCCAACGCTAACATATATGTCCCTGTCATCAACCACTCACCCTTCCTCACAGCACAACAGAAGCAGAGTCTGAAAAGCATAAATGGATATATTACATCACACCTCCCAACACTTCTAGAAATACATACAGATACATTCCATACAACACAGGATTTAATACATTGGACACCGGAAACAGCAGAACGTATCTTTACTCACTGGTGCAGACAGTTAAATTTACAGTAATTTCTACCCATAATTTGGACCATCTCAACCTCATCATTCTACCCTCTTCTTGTAAACAACAACCGCCCTCCCCCTCCCTCTCCCTCACAAAACCCTTCCTCCCCCTTCCGATCTTATTACAGCACCCAATTCAAATATCATGAATTTATCGAAGTTATTTCACCCCACACATACACAGGTGCAGCTTTTGGAGAGAGGCCTTATCTTTATTCCCCGCCCTGGTGGATTGGATCAGGGGGAATTTCAAAGGGACATTTACAGATACCATAGACGACTAAAACTACTGGACTATTTTCATAGGGACTATTATTTACCGTTTATTGACTGCTCCACCTGGGAACCTAAACTCTCTCAGGTGGACAGCAAAATACAAGGACTAATCAGGATGGATAGAAGGACATTACATGACTACAATATACAAACGGACAGACAGGACAACCTTACCCCATCTGAACGTGAAGCCTTAAGGCAACTCAAGAATAACCCACAGTCATAAAACCCGCTGATAAAGGATCAAAAATAGTCATTTTAGATAAACACCAGTACACATACGAAGCCAATAGACAATTAGCCAACACCAAATATTATAAAAAAAATAAAAGACAGCATACAACCACAGACACAGATAAGACTTAGGACCATCATAGACTCACTGTACAACATTTTTTGCGGAGCCCGGGCTACTCTCTGTTATTACTCTGCTACTGTTCTGAACCCATCTGCAACAATGAGTGGGCCAAAGAAAAGAAAAGTCGACAGTGAGTGCCGAGTGTTTAATAAGGAATGGGAAACTAAATACTTTTTTACTGAAGTCCGGTCAAAGGCTGTATGTCTTATTTGCCAAGAAACCGTTGCGGTTTTAAAGGAATACAACATCAGCCGTCACTTTTCCACCAAACATGCTAATTACGCTAACAACCAGTCAACGCAAGAACGACAGCTACTGCTTTGAGGTTGGCAGCTAGTCTCAGGCTCAGCAAAACACCTTTATCCGACAAACTGCCATCCAAGAATCAAGCACGAAGGCAAGTTATTTGCTGGCATTCAAATTAGCAAAGACCAGCAAGCCTTTCTCAGAAGGGGAGTTTCTCAGAGACTGCATGGTAGAGACAGCAGGTATCTTGTGTCCTGAGAGCAAGAACAAATTAGAAAAAATTAGCTTGTCACGCAGGACAGTGACTCGCTGTGTTGAGCTAATTGACGAAGACTTAGCTAGCAAGGTAAACAAGAGTCATTTACATTATATTCCTTGGCACTGGACGAAAGTAATGACATAAAGGACACAGCTCAGCTTCTAATTTTTATCAGAGGGATTAATGACAATTTTGAGATAACAGAGGAGTTTTTGGCCATGGAATCCCTGAGGGGGAAAACGCGGGGAGAGGACTTGTATGACAGCGTGTTGGGGGTCATCAAGAGGCACAAGCTACCTTGGAGTACACTCGCCAACGTTACCACAGATGGATCGCCAAATCTGACTGGAAAAAACGTCGGGCTGCTCAAAAGAATCCAGGAGAGGGTGAAAGAGGACAACCCTGAGCAGGAGGTAATTTTCCTACACTGCATAATCCACCAGGAAGCACTGTGTAAATCCGTATTGCAGCTTGACCACGTAGTGTAGCCAGTTGTAAAACTCGTTAACTTTATTCGAGCGAGGGGACTTCAGCATCGTCAGTTTATTATGTATCTTGAAGAAACTGATGCTGATCACCAGGACTTGCTTTACCACTCTAATGTCCGCTGGTTAAGTTTGGGGAAAGTATGAGTGTGGGAGCTCAAACAGGAGATTATCTCATTTTTGGAGCTACTTGAGAAAGCTGACGATTTTCCTGAGCTGAGTGACACAGATTGGCTTTGTGATTTAGCTTTTGCTGTGGATATACTGACACACATGAATGAGCTGATCGTGAAGCTACAAGGGAAAGACCAGTTTGTGCATGAAATGTACACAAACGTCAGAGCCTTCAAAACCAAGCTAGCTTTATTCTCAAAGCAAATGTCAAACAAGTCATTCGCTCATTTCCCCACACTGGCTACGCTGAAAGAGGCCCCTCGAACATGTGAAAAAATACAGGAAACCACTGGACAACCTGCATGGAGAATTCTACCGTCGGTTCTCTGATTTTAGAAAAATTGACAAGTCACTTCAGCTGGTGTCATGTCCCTTCACACAAGACCCTGAAACGGCGCCACAGGAGTTGCAGTTGGAACTGATTGATCTCCAATGTGACACCGTCTTAAAGGAGAAGTTCAACTCTCTTAAACTGGATGAGTTTTATGCTTCATTAAGCGCAGCCAAATTTCCAAACATCCAGAAGATGGCACAGAGGATGTTGTTTGGCTCTACGTATGTGCGTGAACAGACTTTTAGCGTGATGAACACCTCAGATCTGTTCTGAGAATTGCCACAACAAAACTAACACCAGACTTCGATGCACTGGTCAAAAAGGGTGATCAACAACACTGTTCCCACTAAAAGTAAATGTAAGTATTAACACTGTAATGCCTTTTTTATGTTTATGTTTGATATGTATGCATCTGGTGCTGGCCCGGCCCGTCTGTCAAATTTTAAAAGTCAATGTGGCCCCTGAGCCAAAAGGTTTGCCCACCCCTGCCCTAACCCCAACCCTAACCGCCCTGGCCCTAACCCTAACCGCCCTAACCCTAACCACCCTGGCCCTAACCACCCTGGCCCTAACCCCAACCCTAACCGCCCTGGCCCTAACCCTAACCCCAACCCTAACCGCCCTGGCCCTAACCCTAACCCCCCCACCACCTCCGGCCCTCACTTTAGCACTCCAACCTTGAGGCCTACTCCTGACGCAGTCAACCAGCAGAGGTCTCTGGTTCCCCTAGTTACACTTTTTTCAGATCAAACCAGACCTCTACATCAAGCCATGAAACATCACTTTTCCATTACCCAGCAGACATATGCACCTCTACTACCCTATACAGTCATTTCAGCCTTCAGGAGGAACAAGAACCTGAAGGATCTACTCACTCAGACAAAACTCAGCACCAAGCCCCCTCCACCTAACAAACCCCACTTCATACACTTTAAATTGATCAAGTTTATTTCTAACCCACATAGTAAGAATTCAGCACCAGTTCCACATAGTCTCACACTCCATTCATCCAATGCAGTCTACATCATTACATGTACACTGCAAAAAACACTACATTGGAGAGACAAAACATACACTGGAAACCCGGCTCAAACAACACTTGTATAACATCAGAAGAGCACATCTGCAGACAACACTGATCACACATTTCCAAACACATTCAGTTGCATACCTGCAGATGTCTGGTCTGGAGTCACGGTCTGGTTGGACCAATGGACAGCGAAAACACAATGAGAGGAAGTGGATAAACATTTTAAACACAATCACACCAATGGGACTGAATGAAAAAGGTTAAGCAAACAAGGAGCAGTGTGTTTTAAAGTTTTTACTGATAGGTTGGTGGTTGAATAAAGGGAAATATATATATTTATATATTTTTGTATAGGTGGAGTGTTTTATAATGTACTGTATATATTTTCATATTGCATGGGACATATGTGATTTATTTTATTCATTTTTAGTGTGCATTTCATTTAGATTGAACTAGTGTGATTTAAGATGGGTTGATTGTCGCCATCTTGTGGTTGATTTTATGCACTTATATTGAAGCACTTCTCTATAAATACTGTTTATGAATATGGTTTTAACACTTACCATGTTTTAAGGTCCTACTTTTTACCCTAACCACCATCCTAATCTATTATTATTTTACATATGGGGCGGACACAGCAATAGGCCTGTGCACTTGAAGATTATTTTATCATCTTTTAAACCTTACCCTAACCCTAAAACCTAACCCTAAAACCTAACCCTAACCTTAACCCCAACCCTAACCTTAACCTTCATCCTAACCTTAACCCTAACCTTAACCTTTACCCTAACCCCAACATTAACCCTTACCCTAACCCTAGCCCCAACCCCCACCTTAACCACACCCCTCATCAAAGCTTTAATTCCAACCAACACTTCAACCCCGATCGACCCCTGACAGAGGAATCACACTCTGACACCAACCTCCTCCTAGACCTCACCCTACACGGCAGCACGTCAGCACACTCAGCCATAGAATGGGACCTCAGCATTCATTCAACTCCTCCCCTACCCTCCGCTACCCCAGTAATACCAACAATGATCATCCCTCTAATCACCACATTTTCACACACTAGGAAACCCATCTATCACACACTAGGAAACCCATCTATCACACACTAGGAAACCCATCTATCACACACTAGGAAACCCATCTATCACACACTAGGAAACCCATCTATCACACACTAGGAAACCCATCTATCACACACTTAAACAGAATTTTGTCACCACCCAACAGTCATTCTCACCTTTACAGCACTACAAGATAATATCAGCCAATCTTAAAAACAAAAATTTACAAGACATTTTAGTTAGATCACGATTCAGCAAGGAAACCATACCATCCACCATATCACATATTAATTATTTTAAACCAAGGAAATACATATCAAATCCACACAGCGGACACACACACCTACACCACCCATACCTGCACCCATACATACACAATTGACACTTAGGCCTACACAGACAAAACTCATGCATGAATACAACACACAGACATATTCAGGACACACACCCACACCCATGCAGACCACACACATACACACACAAGAGACATCTACCCACACATCCACTCCAACCTCACCTTGTCACCAGGGGAGGGATGGAGCCTTCAGACTACCGGGCTCCAAGGATCACTCATCACTTATCTGCACACCGATTCCAACTACACCTGTCTCTTCAGAGAGCCAACGAGCATTAGAACTAAGTGAACCGGACCATCACCTCACCTCCAACCCCCCTTCCTTTTCCCCTACTTTTTCCCTCCAATTTTCACCATCCCCCCCTCCACAAGAACCCACCTCCAATCACACACGTAAGGAAATCATAGCACAGTTCCACCACGAGATCAGTAGTCAACCGGAAGTGTCCACAACAAACATGACTCACCTTCCGGTCACTGACTTCACCACCACACAACACAGACAGACAAATACTTCAGTTCTGATAATGGATAACATTACATCTTACTCTCTCACACCCACACCCACAGGTGGCACCATTAGGAGGAGGTCGGAAGCTAGGCAATCCAATACGAGGGCAAAACCAACCATGATGAAAGGGCCACATAAAGGGGAACTTCCCATACAGGCCCAATCTGAGCCCTCAATATCTAAGAGATTGCCTAGCAAAGACCTCCCTCGAACTGATGACAGAACACACGCCCAGACACATACGCATACATCCACACGCACGCTCAACCAACCCAATTTACCTCCAACACACACACCACCACTGTATACACTCCAACATACCACCGGGCCACACCAGGGCGTAAGATCCAGGAGTGGAACTTCAATAGTAACAAACCTTTCATCATGTTGGGGGATTCCAACCTCAGCCGGATCCCCCCATTCACTAATCACCGCATACAGGTAGACAGCTATGCAGGGGCCTGTATCTATCATTTTTATAGGATCCTGGAGAAGGCCACCGTCCAACCCCATGTGGAACTGGTGGTTCTCTCAGTGGGCCTCAACAACAAGGATCACGACGCACACCAGACATCACTTAAACAACTGCCAAGAATGATCAGGGAAGCAAAGAGGGTCTACACCAACGCAACAGTTTACATGCCAGTCATTCAGTTCACACGTCACCTCACAACAGCAGACAAACCTGAAATACATCAATGAACACATTACAAGACACCTCCCACACTTATCAGAAATAGCCCAGGACTCATTCTACACCACACCAGACAATATACATTGGACAACAACAACAGCACAGAACATTTTTAAATCACTGGTGCAAACAGTTAAATTTAAAATAAACAGTAACCACAATCTGGACTCACCCATCTCTACCGCCAATTCTACACATACATCCCCGAACACCTTTCTTCCCCAGCCCTTAGCTCCCCCTACTGGAGCAGTAGGAGAAGAAACCCCAACCCCCACCTCTTCTTCCCCCCCTCTACCCCTAACAACAACCTCCCCCCTTCCCCCTTCTCTTTATTCTTTTCCTCCTCCCTCAAATATCTTAAATCTTTCTAAATCTTTTCACCCCAGATCAAGCTACTGGAGAGAGGGTTGACGTTCATCCCTCGACCCAATAAACACGACCAGGAGGAACTCCAAAGAGATATTCATCACTTTCACAGACGATGCAAATTATTGGACTATTTTGACTACCAACCCAATCACAAATACACACCACTCACCTACCCCTCCACCTGGGAGCCTAAACTCGACAGACACATCCAGAAACTGATTAAAACAAACCTACATACATTATCTAACTATCACATACTACCAGACATACCAGACAATATCACAGCAACAGAAAGGAACGCCATACACACATTGAAAAGTAACCCACACATCATTATAAAACCAGCAGACAAAGGCTCCAAAATTGTCATAATGGATAAACACCAATACCTACTAGAAGCCAACAGACAATTATCAAACACTAGATATTACAAACACATAGATAACAATATACAAAAACAGACACAAACACAACTACGACAAGTCATACAGACCATATACGAAAAGAAATACATTACACGAAAACAGCGAGACTTTTTATTCGGACCGGACGACCCCAGACCCAGACAATTTTACTTACTTCCGAAAATTCACAAGGAACCTGAGACTTGGACTATTCTCTTTGAAGTTCCTCCTGGTAGACCGATAGTTTCAGACTGCAACAGCGGATCATACCACATTGCACAATACATAGACCATCATCTTAACCCTCTCTCCACCAAGCACCCCAGCTACCTGAAAGACACCTACGACTTCTTACACAAAATCCAACCCATGGTTGTTCCCTCCCAAGCTTACATATTCACTATAGATATCGATAGTTTATATACCAACATAAATACACACGCAGGAATAACTGCAGTAAGGAATATCTTTCATAAACACCCAGATAATAATAGACCCGACACTGAACTCTTACAACTATTGGAGATTAGTCTTACCGGCAATAATTTCACTTTTGATGATAAACAATATTTACAGGTAGAGGGAACAGCCATGGGCCAACGATATGCACCCTCATACGCCAACTTATACATGTCCGAATGGGAGAGAGAGGCACTAGCCAAATGCCCCCACCAACCCAGTTTCTATTACAGATTTCTAGACGACATTACAGGAGCATGGCCACACTATATAGATTTATTCACAGAGTTCATAAACATTTTAAACTCGCACCATCCATCTATAAAACTCAAACACAGCATACACCCACAAGAAATTAATTTCCTAGATACCACAGTTTATTTTAATCAGATCAATTCAACACAGAAAACATTATTGACTAAGGTCTACTTCAAACCGACAGACACACATGCACTATTACATAAACACAGCTACCACTCAAAACATACATTCAAAGGCATAGTAAAATCACAAATCATACGCTACTATAGAATATCCTCCACCCAGACACATTTGCACGAAGCCATTCAAACCTTATTTAAAGCACTTAGACAGAGAGGATATTCCAAACGCTTCCTCCGTACAATCAAGACCAGCACATTGGCTGCCCTCTCTCCCATCCGGACAGACCACCATGCACAAACACACACACACATTAACCGACTTCATTCATACACAACACACACCGACACTGACACTAACCCTGACCTTAACCCTATCCCGAACCCTGACCCTAACCTTGACCCTAACATCAACCCTGACCCTAACCCTATCCCTAACCCTAACCACAACCCTAACCTTAACCCCAACCCCAACCTAGGCCCTGATCCTAACCCTTCTGATCCTAACCCTAACCCTAACCAGGGTTCGTATCCAATTCCCCACCCAAAGCCTCAGAGCTATAACCCTAACCCCAACCCAAACCTCAAACCTAACCCTTACAACAACCCTGACCCTAACCCCAACCCAGGCCCTGATTCTAACCCCGACACTAACCCTGACCTTAACCCTAACCATGCCCCTAACCCTAACCATGCCCCTAACCCTAACCGTAACCCTATCCCTAACCCTGACCCTAACAACCCTGACCCTATCCCTAACCTTAACCCTGATCCTAACCCTAACCCTCCTGATCTTAACCCTAACCAGGGTTCGTATCCAATTCCCCACCCAAAGCCTCAGAGCTATAACCCTAACCCCAATCCTAACCCTTACAACAACCCTGACCCTAACCCTAACCCAGGCCCTGATCCTAACCCTGACCCTAACCTTAACCCTAAACCTAACCCCAATCTCCACTCTCACCCAGGGTCTAATCACAACCCCGTCCCAAACCCTAATCTTAACCCTGGCCTCAACCCAGCCCACACTTCTATTCCCCACTCTCTTTCCCCCCCTAACCTTAACCCTACTTCTATTCCCCACTCTCTTTCCCCCCTTCGGTTCCCCCGACCCAACCTAGCATCTTGATTCCCTTAGTAACCACATTCTCCCATAGAACAAAAATCTTACATCAGACTCTCAAACACAACTTTGTCACCAGCCAACAAACCTTTGCACCTCTACAATCATACAAGATCATTTCAGCTTACCGTAAAAATAAAAATCTACAAGACATTTTGGTTCACTCTAGATTCAGCAGGACATTGACACAACCCCTTCACCCTCATACCACTCACTTTAGACAGAGAAAATACATTAGTAATCCCCACAGTCGCACCTCATCCCCTATTTTAGACTCATTCACTTTAACATCCACCAACGTCATTTACATTATCACATGCACACTCTGTCACAAACACTACATAGGGGAAACAGCACACACCATAGAAACACGATTAAAACAGCACCTGTACAACATTAAAAAAGGTCAACTACAAACACATATAGTCACACACTTCCAAGAGCACTCCATCACTCACCTCAGCATATCGGGACTGCAATCAAACAGTTTATGGACCGTTGAGCAGCGGAGAGGAAATGAAAGGAGATGGATACATTTATTACAAACAATTGAACCTACAGGGATGAATAAAAGATTTTAACAGTTCAAACGTGTCAGTGAGAGTGATTGTGGGTTTCGGTTGCTGTATATGTAGATGTATATATGTATTAATTTATAGATGTGATACACTTTATTTATATAGAAAAAGAGATGACCTTTTCTCCTTTTATTATCACGTGTGTAATTGGCATGTTTTAGCACTTTGTCTTTGCACTTATAAGAGATTTTCTGTGTTTTACGGTGTGTTTTTAGGATTGATATAACAGCACTTTTCCCTTTTACATCAGCACTTTTTGTATGAAACTGTACTGACACTCTGCCTACACAGACACAAACAGGCATACACACAGGATCAGACTTGACCACCACACACAGATATGCAATCTACCCAAATACATAAACAAACAATCCCAGCAAACACCCAGCTACAAACAACATTAGCAGACATGCACACATCCCCTATAGATAGAAATTCACCCACACCCAAACATAGAAAACCCAAACTCAAACTTACATGTACACATAAGAGGAGCATACAGGAACAACACATACACACAGATCTCCAACATCCACCTATACACACAAAAACTACACATAATCATTCTGATCCCTCCATCTCCTTCTTTCACACAAATGCAAGCGACGTGACCCGTATCTGGGCTTCTGCCCCAACCTCACCCAACACTCTACAATATGATGGGAACTTTACATTACCCGGCCTCGATAGGCTTCCCCCACCCACATGTAATTCAACGCCAACCTCCTCTCCCTCCCCAGAAAGAGACCGGAAAGAATTTCCTATCATTCATTTTGCCCTTCAGTTCCCCTCTCCCTCCCTCACCAACTTTCCTAAGCTAGACATCCCCCAACAGAAACCCACTTCCAACCACAAGTCACTAACAGCACAGTTCCACCACAAACATAACAGCCAACAGGAACCTCTCCGAGTAAATAAGGTTGACCCCACATTTACAACCCCCACCACATTACCACAAACAAACATCGCAGTAGAGACAAAGGATGTAATCTCACTGTGCCCTCTTACACCTACAGGTGGCGCCAGAGAAAGAGAGAGGTCTGGTAATGGGCATAACCTAACAGGGGCAAAACCAAGGATGATACGGCCAACTGAAGGGAATCATCCCATAGAAGGCCAATCTGAACCCCCAACATCTAAGGATATGCCCAATAAAGACCCACGCACAGAAACACACACCTCCCTTGGTTAAAATACCCCCCACAGAGAAGGAATACTGTCCCACATACCACCAAGCCAGAACAGGTAAAAAGATACAAGACTGGCAGGTGAGGGGAGAGAAACCAATCTATATTTTTGGAGATTCCAACCTCCACCGGATCCCCCCATATACCAATCAGAAGGTCCAGATAGACAGCTTCCAGGAGCAACTTTCTATCATATCTGTAAGATCTTGGAGAAGGCCCCTACTCAACCATATGTAGAAAAGGTGGTCCTCTCGGTGGGCATCAACAATAAGGAACAACATCAATGAAACAAGCAACTAGTATGTACAAACAGGCCAGGAGAGTGTTCCCGAATGCAATCATCTACATTCCCATTATCCATTTTTCACCCAACCTTACAATAGAACACAAGAAGAATCTTACACAGCTGAACAAACACATTGCTACACATTTCAACACTTTACTAGAAATCCCCAACGACACATTCTACACCACAGCAGACAATATACATTGGACCACAACAACAGCCAAACACATATACAACCACTGGTGTGCAAAGCTAAATTTACAATAGACTTCACCCATAGCTTGGATCCACTCACTCCTCAGCTCCAACACCCCCCTCCAGACCCCCTCCCCACCCTTTAAGCAGAGCTAACCAAGCAGGGGAACCCAGTACTGTACCCCCCCTACCCTCCCCCCCCCCCCCCCGTCTCTTTTTTCTTCTTCTAACATCCTTAATCTTTCCAAGTTTTTTAAACCCACGACAGCTCAGATCCAACTATTGGAAAAGGGACTCAGCTACATCCCTCGACCTATGAGGCAGGACCTGGAGGAGCTTCGAAGGGACATCCACTTATTTCATCGACGACTGAAACTAATAGACTACTTCGACTATAAGAGAGACAATAACTACAAACCTTTTCCACTCCCAAACCCTGGCAGGTGGACAGACACATCAACAAACTGATTAACACAAACCAACACACACTTCATAATTATGACCCTATTCCAGACTTACCAGATAACATCACACCTATAGAAAGACAAGCAATTCATAAACTAAAGAATAACACACATATCATCATTAAACCTGCGGACAAGGGCTCCAAAATAGTCATTTTAGATAAACACCATTGCAGGAGGGCAGCAGCCTGAGCAACAGTGCAATAGATACTAAAGTATAGGCCAAAGAAAAAAGAAAAACAGTACAAGACACAGTAAAAAACATAAACACATCTATCGCTGCCCCACCCAGAATCATCACCTCCCCATCCTGAATAACGCCGCCCCGAGTTATCACCCCCGGCACATCAAGTGTTCCCATCCCCAAACGATGGAAGCAACCGTGCAGACTCCAATGGGAGCCATTCCCTTACCAATGGTACTTATGACTGTAACCAGAGATAACAAAAATAAAAAAGAGCTCAGCAGAATTATGTGTAAGTATTAGGCACATAGAATACAGTGCAACTTAAGTATAACATTTAACAAACCTTGTTATTGCCATAGGCTGGCTACGCTGGTTGGGGCCGGGCGGAGCAGTGCCTTGGTGAAACTAAAGTAGATAAATTGTGGTCAAACCCGTCTTGTACCATTTGTACCCACATAATAATAATAATAATAATAATAATAATAAAAAAATAGGAATATAAAATAATAATAATATATAAAACAAAACCATCCAGCATCAGATAATAATCACTCTCCACACAAGGAGAAGAGATCAAAGCATCCATATATATAGATATACATACATACATACATGCATACACATTTCTTTTATCAAAGGTAAATAAAATAAAATAGTTTACAGTATATGTAATATCCTATAATGAGTAATTAACAAATAGCCACAAATAATGTTGGTCTTTGTCATACAGACAGCAGCCTAAGTAATGTACAAAACTCATCCGGTCGCATACATATAAATGAATTATACTGTGTCTGATACGACCATAATAACTCGAAAATCAAAGAGAATAGAATCAAAAAATAATATAATCTACCCCACAGTAGCCCCCACCAACGCGCACACAAAAACCCAGCCATATTCAGTATTGGGTCCGTCGCCTTTCATGACCTGGCGACACATCAGTGCATGTTCATTACCAACTCACCAGGGTCTCCGACCAGCATACGGAAGCAAAACAAACGCAGCCCATTCATCAGCCTAGTCCCCGTTATTTTTCAGAGTTTTGATGAAGTGCCTCTTGTGGAGATGTGAATTCCCTCTCCCTGCCGTTGAATGTGACGCGCAGGCGGGCTGGGTGAAGGATTCCAAACCGAAGGCCCTCAATCCCCCTCAGCTGTCGCCGTACATCGTTCAACGCCGCCCGGGCACGGGCTATCTTGGCGGTGTGGTCTGGGAAACCAGGGGAGGCTGGGGGAGGTAGAACACCTGGGGAGTCCGGGAAAACGGAGATGGTCTTCCCTCCAAGCGCGATCTTCCTCCGCTCTCTTGCTCTCTTTAGGATGTCCGCGCAGTCTGAGTGATAATGCAATCTGGACGGCGGTCTCTCACCTGGCTGAGGTCGGGGCTGGAGTGTGATGTGCTCTGTCTAACATCGGTCCTTATCCAGATTGAAGGCGTCCTTGAGCAGCTTGGAAACGGTCGCGGTTGTGCAGGGGGATCTTGTGTCCTAACCCTAATCCTGATGTTGTTACGGCGTGACCTGGACTCAAGATGTTAACATTTGCTTTCCAATTTACTGACTTCGTTTTGAAGATAATCTAATTTTCCCTGTATCACGGCGACATTGTCGGAGTACCCAGTTAAAACTTCCTGACAGTGCTTTTCAGTTCCACCACCTCCGACTGCATCGTTGCTATCTTGTTTGACCACTCGGATTTCAGAGCATGTAGCTCAGACTTAATGGTCGCCAGGTCTTCTCCCAAAGTAGAACGCAGCTCCGTCTTAAATATTTCCGCAATATCTTTGCGCAATGAAGTGAGAATCTCACATTTGGGGGCCGAGAAATCTCCCGCGCTGCTCGCCGGCGAGGAGGGTTCGGGGCTTCGGTTGAGAAAGTGATTCGCTGATTTAGCAGGTTTTGGGGGCATTTCTGCGGCCGAAACACCAACTAATAATGTGTAGGATATAATAAAGTAAATATAATCAAGAGGTGACGTTTGAAAAGTGCCTTTACAAATAACAATGAACTATTTCTGCTGGAGCTCCGAAAACTTCGCGTCACTCCATAGTTCGCTAAGCCGGAAGTCCTTATTGAGTGGTTTTATCGTGTTAATGAGTTGATTGTTTTTTAATCCTTTTCTAAGCACTTATTACTTTAATTTATACTACAGCACTTAGGCCAATTTATTTGATATTTATTGTTTGTATTAGCCTGGAGACTTTCCACCCCATCCAGCAGCCTCAGTCCTGGTATTCTAACACCTTCTTCACCTGGTTCGTTCAGCCTTCTATGGATCATTCTTTTATTATTAATAATACTTTGGGTCCAGTTTTAACAGAGGGAGAGCAGAGAAGTGTGCCTGAGCACAAAGGACAATTATGTCTTCTCTAAAACCCTTCCAACACAAAACCTAACCCTAACCCTAAACCCTAACCCCTAACTCGAACCCCAACCCTAACCCTAGGGTCACTCTATGGAAGAACTGGCATCGTTTCTGCAGATTTTGAATGGTCACCACCCCTCTATTACGATTACATACGATATTCAACCTGAATATTGGAATTCTTGGACACTGAGGTGTTTTTCAAACCGGGGAAGGATGGCTGTAAGCAGTTGGCAACCAAAGTATACTTTAAACCAACGGACAGACATACACTTATATAAAAGTAGTTATCATCCACGCCACACATTTAGGGGCCTAGTTAAATCTCAACTAATTCGCTTTCATAGATTATGCACTGAAGCCATCCATGTTGAAGAAGCAACAGGAGTCCTATTTAAGGCTCTTAGGCCTAGAGGAACTTGTGTGTGTGTGTGTGAGAGAGAATATCATCAAATAGCATCAAAAATGCACATTGGTCAGCTGACTGAATTTAATATGAACAGATAAACAATTAATCATCAGCTTAATACACTTTTAATTATATTCAAAAATGCTTTTATATATTTGTTAAGATCCTTCAAAGTAGACGACAGTTTCATTCTTTGGTCTGTCCAGTGTGTCACCTCTTCACCAGGGGAGGCTGGCCGAGGTAGAAAAGGGAGGACGATTAAAAAAGTGTGTTTGATTCCATTCCCGTCCTCCGATTTCTACCTCCACCAGCCTCCCCTGGTGTTCTACCTCCCCCAGCTTCCCCTGGTGTTCTACCTCCACCAGCCTCCCCTGGTGTTCTACCTCCCCCAGGAGGGGGGTGTCAGGGGTCAGAGGTCAGTCTATGTGGTGGAGGACTCAGCGTAGGGGAGGAACTTGGTGAGTCTGTTGGGGGAAGTGGGGCTGAGACACTCCGAGTCCTCAGTCATCCTGAAGAAAGCCTCCTGATCTCTCTTCTTCTGGTTCAACTCCTCCTCCAAGCCCTGGGAGAGGGAGGGGGGTGGAGAGAGAGGGAGGGGGGTGGAGAGAGAGGGAGGGGGGTGGAGAGGGAGGGAGGGAGGGGGGTGGAGAGGGAGGAAGGGAGGGGAAGGAGGGAGGGGAGGGGGAGGGAGGGGAAGGAGGGAGGGGAGGGGGAGGGAGGGAGGGAGGGAGGGAGGGAGGGAGGGGGGGAGGGAGGAAGGGAAGTAGATGTTAATGATGGCAAAAGCACCATTAGAAATGCATCCATCATCAGTGAAATAACCGTCCTCCGATGTCTACCTCCCCCAGCCTCCCCTGGTGTTCTACCTCCCCCAGCCTCCCCTGGTGTTTTACCTCCCCCAGCCTCCCCTGGTGTTTTACATCCCCCAGCCTCCCCTGGTGTTCTACCTCCCCCAGCCTCCCCTGGTGTTCTACCTCCCCCAGCCTCCCCTGGTGTTCTACCTCCCCCAGCCTCCCCTGGTGTTCTACCTCCACCAGCCTCCCCTGGTGTTCTACCTCCACCAGCCTCCCCTGGTGTTCTACCTCCACCAGCCTCCCCTGGTGTCTTACCTCCCCCAGCCTCCCCTGGTGTTCTACCTCCCCCAGCGTTCTACCTCCCCCAGCCTCCCCTGGTGTTCTACCTCCCCCAGCCTCCCCTGGTGTTCTACCTCCACCAGCCTCCCCTGGTGTTCTACCTCCCCCAGCCTCTACCTTCTTGCGTGGTTTCAGCAGGTCTTTCCAGTCCCTCAGCTGGAGGTTGTGTTGCTCGTCCAGAGACTTCAGCCTCTGAGTCTCGTTCTCTATCAGCAGATGACACTTCTCATTCTGCAGGAGAGAAACACCCATCCATCATCTAGTTCTAACAATGTAACACAACAAGAGAGAGAGAGAGACACAGAGAGAGAGAGAGAGAGAGAGAGACAGAGAGAGATAGACAGAGAGAGAGACAGACAGAGAGAGAGAGAGAGAGAGATAGTTGTGTTACCTGCAGCTGCAGCAGCTCTCTGACGTTGCCCTCACACTGCCCCACCACGTCCCTCATCTGGTTGTCGTGTTTCTGCTGCTGGTGCAGACGTTCTGCCTTCTGCCTCTTCTCCTCCTGCTGGGCAAACTGGGGAGGAGAGGAGAGAGGGATGACAAAGAGAAATTGTTACACCACTGGTTATTATGCTGCTGGTAAACTGGGGAAGTACACACACACGCCCCTACCTGTTTGACCTTCTCTCTATCGTCCGGGCCGCTGCCAGCGGCGGCGATGCGGAGGCTCTTCTTAAACATCACCATGCGCGTCTTCCCTTCGCTGCGCTGGATCTTAGGCAGCCTTCCTCTCTCCTGCTGCTGACGTCCCTTCAGAAGCTCCATCATCCTCTGGTTATAACACTGCATCTGCTCCTGCTCCTGGAACACACACACACACACACATACACGTGAGAGGATGCTTTCTCTCTGTCTCTCTCACACTGTCACACTCTCTCAAGCATGCACGCACGCACGCACGCACGCACACACACCAGTACCTTCTCGTGTTTCTTGAGGAGCTGGTGGCGCTGGAGGAAGTACTGGTCCTTCAGCTGCTGCTTCAGGAGCTGGTGTTTCTCATGGAGGTTCTTCTCCTCCAGGTCCCAGACGGTGGCTTCCCTCTCTGACCAGCAGGGGGAGAAAGAGAGAGTGGTTTTTGAAAGCAGAGGAAATGAGTCTCTGTCAAGGAATAGAATGAGCTTCCATAATCCAGTATGTTGGCCTCAGTCAGGGAGAGAGGATAAGACACTGTGATAAGGGTCATGGTTTGTTCGAGCTTCTTAAAGAGGAGCGGGCCTTGATGTGAGAGCTTGAGGGAAGCAACAAGGAGCAAGCTCATCACCAAGCTCAGGGACCTGGGTCTCAACACCTCCCTATGGAACTGGGTCCTGGACTTCCTGATGGGTAGACCCCAGCTGGTGAAGGTAGGCAGCATCACCTCCTCCACTCAAGCACGGGGGGGCCCCCAGGGCTGTGTGCTCAGCCCCCTACTGTACACTCACCACTGTGTGGCATCGCACAGCTCCAACTCCATCATCAAGTCTGCTGATGACACCACCGTGGTCGGCCTGATCTCCAACAACGACCAGTCAGCCTACAGGGATGAGGTATGAGTCCTTCCTCTGTGTTATCCTCCATACCCTCTGTTGAATCCTTCTCCCTTCTATCCACTGACGCAGCCTCCTCCACCCTCCTGTCCACTCTTTCCTCATCAGTCAACTCTCTCTGTCCACAGACCTCAAGGCCGGCATGATCCTCTCCACGTGCTCCCTGGCTGTCTGAAACCCTGCAAGCTTGTAGAATAGGGCTCCGGGCAGCTCAGAGGAAATGGAGAAAAACCGGCCTCCCTGATGACCTAAAACCTTATCTCTCTCTCCTCCTCAACTACACCTCATCTGCATCAGCTGCTAAAGCTTCTTACTAACATGCCCCCTCAATCCTATCCCCTTCCCCCTTTCTCCAATCCATCTCCAAAGACCTCCGTCCGTTCCTTACCACCATAATCAATTCCTCTCTATCCACAGGATCTGTCCAAGCTGTCAAGCCTCTTCTCAGGAAACCAACTCTTGACCCGTCTGCTGTCCATAACTACATGCCGGTATCCCTTCTCTCCTTCTTATCTAAAACCCTTGAACATGCTGTCTCTAACCAACTATCTCATTATCTCCTTCAGAACAACCTCCCTGACCCTCACCAATCCGGCTTTAAGGCTGGGCACTCTACTGAGACTGCTCTCCTTGCTGTCACGGAGACCCTCCACTCTGCTCGAGCTTCCTCCCTCTCCTCTGTTCTCATTCTTCTGGACCTGTCCGTTGCATTCGACACAGTAAACCACTCGATCCTTCTCTCCACCCTCTCAGAATTGGGCATCTCTGGCTCTGCACTCTCCTGGTTTGCATCCTACCTGGCTGATCGCTCTTACCAGGTGATGTGGAGAGGATCGCTGTCCTCTCCATGAGCCCTCACCACTGGGGTCCCCCAGGGCTCTGTCCTAGGGCCCTTACTGTTCTCCATCTATACCAAATCTCTTGGCTCTGTAATTTCCTCAGATGGTTTCTTCTATCACTGCTACGCAGATGACACTCAACTCTTTCTCTCTTTCCCCCCTTCTGACTCACAGGTGGCAACACGTGTCTCTGCGTGTCTTGCAGACATTTCTGCTTGGATGTCAGCCCACCACCTCAAGCTCAACCTTAACAAGACTGAGCTGCTCTTCCTACCGGGGAAAGCCTGCCCTCTCCAAGACTTCTCCATCACAGTAGAGAACTCAGTAGTGACCTCCTCCCAGACAGCCAAGAACCTTGGGGTGATCCTTGACAACCACTTATCCTGTGTGGTGAATATCACAGCGACAGCACGCTCCTGTAGATTCTTCCTCTACAACCTCAGAAGGATATGTCCATTCCTCACCAGAGAAGCAGCACAACTCTTGGTCCAAACAGTTGTGATCTCTCGCCTTGACTACTGCAACACACTCTTGGCCGGTCTCCCTGCCGCCACCATCAGGCCTCTACAGCTCACCAACCGGGCGGCAAAGGGAACAGCCCCTCCCTACTTGGAAGCAATGGTCAGCCTCCAAACCCCTGCCCGATCACTCCGCTCTTCCACCTCAGCTGGCCGCCTGGCACCGCCGCCTCTACGTGGATGCAGCAGCCGGGCTACTCGGTCCCGGCTTTTCACTGTCCTGGCGCCCCGCTGGTGGAACGAACTTCCTACTGCTGTCAGGGCTACAGAGTCACTACCGATCTTCCACCGTAGATTGAAGACCCATCTCTTCAGGCTACATCTTAACTGACCCTTTTTCTTTTACGATGACTGATGGATAGATGATTCACTTACTTAGACAAATGTATTTGTTGTAAGTCGCTTTGGATAAAGACATCTGCTAAATGCCATAAATATAATGTAAATGGGTAGTGAACAGCTGAGTAGTGAACAGCTGAGTACCTCTGATCAGGTGCTGTTTCTTGTTGAGACACTCTCTCTCAGTGTCAGAGATCTCTCTCTTGTTCTCAGAGATGATCCTCTTCAGAGTGGCATCCAGGTGGTCCCTCTGAGCTGCCAGGAAGTTCTGTTCCTGAACGAGGGAGGAGGAGAGGAGGAGAGGAAGAGAGTGTGTCATAGGTAGGTCAGCGGAGGCTGGTGGAGGGAGACATCGGAAGACAGGTTCCTGTATGGAATGGAGTGAGGAATGGTATCATCAGACATGTCTGATACCCTTCCTCATTCCGTTCCATCCATTACAATGAGCAGTCCTCCGATTTCAACCTCCAGCAGCCTCCAGTTCTGTAAACACAGTTCTGTACTGTTAGTATTGAAAGTGGAATGAAAAATGTGTGGTGGGGTGAGAGAGTGAGAATGATGAAGGGAGTTGATAGGACAGCCCTCCTCTCTCTACCTCTGTCTGCTTGTTCTGCTGGAAGGTGTTCATCCTCTGCTTCCTGGCGTCTTTTCGCTGGCCTCTAGGCAGCTTCTCCACCTCCTGCTTCACCTGGAACAGCAACAGAATGATCAGGTTCACACACACACACACACACACACACACACACATACTGACCACACACACACACACACACACACACACACACACACACACACACACACACACCGACCACACACACGCACGCACGCACACACCCCCCCTCTCCTTCACCTCCTTCTTCTTGTGCTTCATCTGCTGGAGGAAGCTGGCATAGTGGCGGTTGTGCTCCATGCGTGTGCGTCTGGTCTCCTCCCTCAGATGCAGGCCGTGCTCCGCCTCCATCCTCTCCATCAGCTGCTTCTGCTGCTTCTCCAGGCTCTCCACCTCCACCTCATAGTACTTCTTCTTGGCCTGAGAAACACACACACACACACACACACACACACACAGAGGAACATTCACATACAGTCACATGTGTGCGTGTGTGTGTCTGTGTGTGTTTGTGTATGTGTGTGTGTATGTGTATACAGTTAGGTCCATATATATTTGGACTCTGCCACAATGTTTGTTATTTTAGCTGTTTACCAAAACATATTCAAGTTACAGTTGTATAATGAATATGGGCTTAAAGTGCAGACTCTCAGCTTTAATTTGGGTATTCATATCCAAACTGGAGGAAGAGTTTAGGAATTACAGCTCTTTAATATGTAGCCCCCTGTTTTTCAAGGGACCAAAAGTAATTGGACAATTGACTCAAAAGCAGTTTCATGGACAGGTGTGGGCTATTCCTTTGTTAATTCTTTATCAATTAAGCAGGTAAAAGGTCTGAGTTGATTCCAAGTGTGGCATTTGCATTTGGAAGCTGTTGCTGTGAACGCACATGCGGTCAAAGGAGCTCTCAATGCAAGTGAAACAGGCCAACCTTAGGCTGCAAAAACAAAAAAAAATCCATCAGAGAGATAGCGGCAACATTAGGAGTGGCCAAATCAACAGTTTGGTACATTCTGAGAGAAAAAGAACGCACTGGTGAGCTCGGCAACACAAAAAGGCCTGGACGTCCACGGAAGACAACAGTGGTGGATGATCACAGGATCCTTCACATGGTAAAGAAAAACCCCTTCACAACATCCAGCCAAGTGAAGAACACTCTCCAGGAGGTCGGCATGTCATTATCCAAGTCTACCATAAAGAGAAGACTTCACGAGAGCAAATACAAGGTCAACACAAGGTGCAAACCATTCAAAAGCCTCAAGAATACAAAGGCCAGATTAGACTTTGCCAAAAAACATCTAAAAAAGCCAGCCCAGTTCTGGAACAGCATTCTTTGGACAGATGAAACCTGTACCAGAATGATGGGAAGAAAAAAGTATGGAGAAGGTTTGGAACTGCTCATGGTCCGAATCATACCACATCATGTATAAAACACGGTGGAGGCAGTGTGATGGCATGGACATGCATGGCTTCCAATGGCACTGGGTCACTAGTGTTTATTGATGATGTGACAAAAGACAGAAGCAGCCGGATGAATTCTGAAGTGTTTAGGGAAATACTGTCTGCTCAGATTCAGCCAAATTCAGCAAAGTTGATTGGACGGTGCTTCACAGTACAGATGGACAATGACCC
This sequence comes from Argentina silus, assembly GCF_951799395.1. Taxonomy (NCBI): domain Eukaryota; kingdom Metazoa; phylum Chordata; class Actinopteri; order Argentiniformes; family Argentinidae; genus Argentina; species Argentina silus. The sequence continues at coordinate 29,449 of NW_028152470.1, read as the reverse complement.
AAAACATACTGCGAAAGCAACCCAGGAGTTTTTTAAGGCAAAGAAGTGGAATATTATGTAATGGCTGAGTCAATCACCCGATCTCAACCTGATCGAGCATTTCACCTGCTGAAGACAAAACTAAAGGCAGAAAGACCCACAAACAAACAACAACTGAAGACAGCTGCAGTAAAGGCCTGGCAAAGCATCACAGAGGAAACCCAGCATTTGGTGATGTCCATGGGTTCCAGACTTCAGGCAGTCATTGCCTGCAAAGGATTCTCAACAAAGTATTAAAAATGAACATTTTATTTATGATTATGTTAATTTGTCCAATTACATTTGAGCCCCTGAAAATTGGGGACTGTGTATAAAAATGGTATAAATGGTTCTAACCCTAACCCTAATCCAATTCCTAAACGTTTCATACAATATTTTTGTTCAACCCCTTGAATTAAAGCTGAAAGTCTGCACTTCAATTACATCTCGATTGTTTCATTTCAAATCCATTGTAGTGGCGTACAGAGACAAAATTATGAAAATTGTGTCACTGTCCAAATATTTCCAGACCTAACTCTGTGTGTGTGGGTTAGGGTTAGGGTTAGGGTTAGAGAACCCTAACCCTAACCCTAACTCTGTGTGTGTGTGCTCACGTTCATCTCCTGGTCAAAGCGGCGTTGCATCTGTTCTTTCTGAGCGTCCAGTTTGGTGTTCAGGAGTGCCTGAGCACGATGCTCCTCCTTCTGGAGAAGACGCAGGTCCCTCAGCTCCTGACGCCTACACACACACACACACACACACATTAAACAAGTTAGTTTGACTATCCATACTGCAGGGTTTCACCTTCACACTGTCAGAGAGTTCAGAAAGAGAAGCCTCCAGATTGGATCAGCAGACTGTTCCTCACAGACACATCAGTGTGTCAGGCGGTGGGACACACTACCTCCATCCATCACACAGCTGGGACTAGGAACTAAGAACTGGGACTAAGAACTCAGAACTGGGATTAGGGACTAAGAATTTGGACTAGGAACGCAGAACTGGGATTAGGGACCTAGAACTGGGACTAGGAACTCAGAACTGGGACTAGGAACTAAGAACTAACATCACAGCTGGGACTAGGAACTAAGAACTGGGACTAGGGACTAAGAACTAACATCACAGATGGGACTAGGAATTATGAACTGGGACTAGGAACTATTAACTGGGACTAGGAACTAAGAACTAGGACTAAGAACTCAGAACTGGGACAAGGGACTAAGAACTAACATCACAGATGAGACTAGGAAGTAAGAACTAACTTCACAGATTTAAATTTAAATTTTTGCCATTTAACAGATGCTTTTATCCAACAAATATATTTGGCTAAAGTAAAATATATGCTAAGACCAGGGGCCGTTGGCAGTCACAATGCTAGAAGAAGGAAGGATTATGATTTATTGTTATTATTATTATTATTATTTACATAGGGTTAGGGTTAGGAACTGTACAGAGGGGTAGTGGGGGGTGAAGAGGTCAGGATGGAGCCTGAAGAGATGGAGGAAGAGATGGATGTCTTTAGGTCTACGGTGGAAGATAGGTTGTGACTATGCAGTCCTGACAGCAGTGGGAAGCTCCTCCCACCAGCGGGGCGCCAGGACAGTGAAAAGCCGTGACCGAGTAGAGAATTTGGGGAGATTGAACACCAGACGGGCGGCAGCGTTCTGGATGAGCTGCAGAGGTCTGATGGCGGAGGCGGGGAGACCGGCCAAGAGTGTGTTGCAGTAGTCAAGGCGAGATCACAAGTGTTTGGACCAAAAGTTGTGCTGCTTCTCTGGTGAGGAATGGACATATCCTTCTGATGTTGTAGAGGAAGAATCTACAGGAGCGTGCTGTCGCTGTGATGTTCGCCACACAGAATAAGTGGTTGTCAAGGATCACCCCAAGGTTCTTGGCTGTCTGGGAGGAGATCACAGTAGAGTTCTCTACTGTGATGGAGAAGTCTTGGAGAGGGCAGGCTTTCCCCGGGAGGGAGAGCAGCTCAGTCTTGTTAAGGTTGAGCTTGAGGTGGTGGGCTGACATCCAAGCAGAAATGTCTGCAAGACACACAGAGACACGTGTTGCCACCTGTCAGAAGTGTCTGTTAAGTGTCATCTGCGTAGCTGTGGTAGGAGAAACCATCTGAGGAAATTACAGAGGCAAGAGATTTGGTATAGATGGAGAACAGTAAGGGCCCTAGGACAGAGCCCTGGGGGCCCCAGTGGTGAGGGCTGGTGGAGAGGACAGCGATCCTCTCCACGTCACCTGGTAAGAGCGATCAGCCAGGTAGGATGCAAACCAGGAGAGTGCAGAGCCAGAGATGCCCAGTTCTGAGAGGGTGGAGAGAAGGTTTGGGTGGTTTACTGTGTTGAATGCAGCAGACAGGTCCAGAAGAATGAGAACAGAGGAGAGGGAGGAAGCTCAGCAGAGTGGAGGGCCTCTGTGACAGCAAGGAGAGCTGTCTCAGTAGAGTGGAGGGCCTCTGTGACAGCAAGGAGAGCAGTCTCAGTAGAGGGTCTCTGTGACAGCAAGGAGAGCAGTCTCAGTAGAGTGCCCAGCCTTAAAGCTAGATTGGTGAGGGTCAGGGAGGTTGTTCTGAAGGAGGTAGTGAGACAGTTGGTTAGAGACAGCACGTTCAAGGGTTTTAGATAAGAAGGAGAGAAGGGATACCGGTCTGTAGTTATGGACAGCAGACGGGTCAAGAGTTGGTTTCTTGAGAAGAGGCTTGACAGCTGGGACAGATTCTGAGGAGTGAGGAAAATGTGGAGAACAGTTTCCTTGGGTCAGAGGCAGAGGATTGAATTGTGGAATGGTAATAAGAAGCTTTAGCAGATGAGGTGTAGTTGTGGAGGAGAGAGATAAGGTTCTAGGTCATCAGGGAGGCCGGTTTTTCTCCTCTCAGCTGCCCGGAGCCCTATTCTACAAGCTTGCAGGGTTTCAGACAGCCAGGGAGCGCGTGGAGAGGATCATGCCGGCCTTGAGGTCTGTGGATAGAGAGAGTCGAAGGATGAGGAAAGAGTGGACAGGAGGGGACTAGGAACAAAGAACTGTGACTAGGAACTAAGAACCTGATGAGAGGGATCTGCTAGTGGGTCTGAGTCATCACCAAGCTCACTGCGTCTGAACCACTGACAACGGGGCGCAGTATAACCCTGACACCACTAGAGGGGAGCAGTACCACCCTGACACCACTAGAGGGGGACATCAGGGCGTATGGATGAGGTCTGTGTGTGTTATGAGCTGTATCGACCAGCCGCTAGGTAATGTGTATGTGTGTGTGTGTGTGTGTGTGTGTGTGTGTGTGTGTGTAAACTGGTGTTGGAGTGTGTGTGTGTGTGTGTGTGTGTGTGTGTGTGTGTGTGTGTGTGTGTGTGTAGACTGGTCCTGGAGTGTGTGTGTATGTGTGTGTGTGTGTGTGTGTGTAGACTGGTGCTGGAGTGAGTGTGTGAGTGTGTGTGTGTGTGTGTGTGTGTGTGTGTGTGTAGACTGGTGCTGGAGTGTGTGTGTGTGTGTGTGTGTGTGTGTGTGTGTGTGTGGAACAGTGGGACCTAAGGAAGCGCATCTCTTCATCTTTCTTGTCGTCGTCTCCGATGATCTTGGACGTGGTGACGCTGACCTCCACACCGTCAACCACAAACTTCCTGGTTCTCTTCAGAGTCTTACTGGAGAAACGACGGTCCTGAGAGACACACAGAGAGAGAGATATACACACTACACCTTACACACCCTACACACTACCCCTACACACTACCCCTACACCTACACACTACCCCTACACCTACACACTACCCCCTACACACTACCCCTACACACTACCCCTACACACTACACCCTACCCCTACACCCTATACCTACACACTACCCCTACACCCTATACCTACACACTACACACTACCCCTACACCCTATACCTACACACTACACACTACCCCTACACCCTATACCTACACACTACCCCTACACCCTACACACCACCCCTACACCCTACACACTACCCCCACCCCCTAAACTCTACCCCCTACACCCTACACACTAACACACTACATACTACCCCCTAACACCCTACACACTACCCCCTACACACACACACACACACACACACACACACACAGTCTACTCACCCTGACGGAGAGGGATCCTGTGTCCTTGTTGACGGACAGGTCACCTGACAGGTGGAGGCTGATGTCCATGTTCCCCGCACCAGAGTAGCGCTGGGACAGCCTCCCCCCGGACCCCCGCTCCCCCCCAGACCCCCGCTCCCCCACGGATGCCTGCTCCTCCCCGTTCAGCCCGATGAGAGGTGGCGGGTCCTGGGTGGGGCAGGGGGCTGCGGGGGTCTCCCCACTGTCCAGGCTGCTCCCCTCGTCCTGGGCCTCTGGCCCCGGGGGCTGGGTCGGCAGGGGGGGGGGCTCCTTCCCGGGGGGTTCCAGGGGCTTGCCCTCCTCCGAGGTGGGGGTGGTCTTGCCGTCCTCGATGCCGGAGTCGGAGGTGGTGGTAGTGGTGTCACTGCCGGGCTTGTCTGAGTCCAGGATTAGGAGGCCTTCCTCAGGGAGTCGGAGGCTTGGCTGGTCCTGCTGCTGGTCCTGGTCTGTCTGGGGGAGACCCTGGTCCTCTACGGGGGTCCGGACCTCCTTTATGGGGGTGAGGGAGGGAGAGGGGGTTGGAGAGGGGGTGTCTGGTGGGGGGTCTCCCTCCATACTGGTCTGACTGGTCTGGCAGGGGTCCTTGCCTGGGGACTGGGGGGAGGAGAAGGAGGGGGGAGGGGGAGGGGTGGAGAGGGTTAGAGAGAGAGAGAGAGAGAGTGAGAGAGTGAGAGAGAGAGGGAGAGAATGTGTATGAGAGACAGGGACAGGAGAACCCCCCCCCCCCCCCCAGGGTCTCACCACGGGCAGCTCCTCCTCCTCCTCCTCCTCCTCTTCCTCCTCCTCCACCTCCGCCTTCGCCTCCGCCACAAGATCCCTCAGTGGACGGCTGCTCGTCACAGAGGACACGAACGGGTGCTGGGGGGAGAACAACCTTAGAACAACTCTAACCCTAACCTTAGAACAACCCCAACCCTAACCTTAGAACAACCCTAACCTTAGAACAACCTCAGGACAACCCTAACCTTAGAACAACCCTAACCTTAGAACTACCTTAGAACAACCTCAGGACAACCCTAACCCTAACCTCAGGACAACCCTAACCCTTAGGAGGAGGAGTGGGAGGGGGAGTGGGAGGGGGAGTGGGAAGAGGAGGGGGAGGAGGAGCAGAGGGAGGGGCACGGGGAGGGGGAGGAGAGGAGGAGGAGGAGGAACAGGGGGAAGGGGAGGGGGAGGAGGAGGAGGAGGAGCAGGGGGAGAGGGAGGAGGGGCAGGGGGAGGAGGAGGAGGAGCAGGGGGAGGGGCCATGCTTACCTCCAGCAGCTGAGAGGCGCTCAGACGACTCTCTGGGTTTTTGTCCAAAGACTTTTTCAGGAAATCCTTAAAGTCCCTCGACCTTACACACACACACACACGCACACGCACACACACACACAGTTTGGCATGGCCTAAAAGCCCCAAAATTTACATATACAATTTACGTATAAATCTCCTCCCCCCTCTAGTTCCCTCCTCAGAGGGTTAGGTCAGGGTTAAGACTACGGTTGGGTTAGAGTTAGGGTCTCACCACTTGTTGGGCTGGTCCAGGGTGGGCGGGTCAGACTTGGCGATCTTCAGCAGCACCCTGATGGGGTTCAGGTCGTGGTGGGGCGGTTCTATCTGGGCCAGCTCAATCAGCGTCACGCCCAGAGACCAGATGTCTGCCTTACTGTCGTACGGAGCGTCCTTCATAGTCTCACACATTACCACCTCTGGTGCCATCCTACACACACACACACACACACACACACACACACACACACACACACACCATCATTACTGGTCACATGGTATTGTAATTTCAGGTTTACAAAGTTTAAAGTGCATTGTACACATGGTCATAACACATACACACACAAAGATAAGGTTCATATCTGCGATTCAGTGCCCCCTGGATTAACTATTATCTACTAGATAAGACATTCCTTACCAGGGGAGGCTGGTGGAGGTAGAACACCAGGGGAGGCTGGTGGAGGTAGAAATCGGAGGACAGGCTCATTGTAAAGCATGGAATGGAATGAAGAACGGTATCACACACATTTGATACCATTCCTCATTCCGTTCCATACATCACAATGCGTCCTCTGATTTCTACCTCCACCAGCCTCCCCTGGTTCCTGACTCATTACCTGTGTTTACTGAGGAGGTGGAGGGTTAGAGGTTAGGGTGAGCTCAGGGTTAGAGGTTAGGGTCAGGGTTAGAGTTAGAGGTTAGGGTCAGGGATAAGGGTGGGGGGTTGGGGTCAGGGTTAGGGGTTAAGGTTGGGGTTAAGATTAGGGTCAGGGGTTGGGGTCAGGGTTAGGGTTTAGGGTCAGGGGTTGGGGTTAGGGTCAGGGTTAGGGGTTGAGGTCAGGGTTAGGGTTTGGGGTCAGGGTTAGAGGTCTGGACCTACAGGACCTGTTCTACTGGACCCGGCCAGTCCACAGACTGAGGCCGGGCATTAACCCTCCAGATAACTCCATATCTTACCCTTCATCCTTCCAACTGGGCTCCATTTTGAGCAGCACTGTGTTCATGCTAGAACTGCTACTACAGTAGGCAGAGCTGGGGATGATGTCACCTTTTAACAAATGAAGCAAAACCCTCAGCTGAGGCCAACCGGTCCCAGATATCAGTGTTCTGCACCGGGCTGTCAGACGGGTTTGACTTGCAGTGAAATGGCGACGCAAAAGCTAGTACAGACTGAACCCCAGCCTTAGTGACTAGGAATGATTGACAAGGTGCCGGTTAGGGTTAGAGCTAGGGTTAGAGTTAGGGTTAGAGTTAGAGCTAGGGTTAGAGCTAGGGTTAGGGTTTGAGCTAGGGTTAGGGTTTGAGCTAGGGTTAGAGTTAGGGTTAGGGTTAGGGTTAGGGTTAGAGTTGGAAGCAGACTAGGCAAGTCTAGTTAAGACTGGAATGTAAAAGGACACAAACACTCACACTCTGGGTTGGAACCAGTCACAATAGCTGGTGTTTCTGTGTGTGTGTGTGTGTGTGTTCTACTCACCAGTATGGAGTTCCTATGAAGGAGTCTCTTCTTTGGAGGGTTTTGGTATTTTTTGCTGACACGCCAAAATCAGCTGTGACAGAGAAACACAGAGTGGGTGAGGTCAGGGGTCAGGGCGAGAGGAGAAGAGGAGGGGCTGGCTGTGTGTACGCAGCAATGTTCATATGAGGTCACTCCTGTTCTGGTGTTCAATCAGCTAGATAACAGATTCATTCCCAGATAGCTTGAACAACATCCAACGTATCAGACCATCTGTTCTAATGTTGATGTTTCTGAACCAAGACCATAAGAAGAACACTGGACACAGAGCCAGGGTTCGAGAGGAGAGGAGAGCAGAACCCTGGGTCCATCCTTCTAGAAGTAGAATGTTCTAGAACCCTGGGTCCAATGTTCTAAAAGTAGAATATTCTTAGTAGAACTCCAGAGCAGTGGTTCCCAAACTTTTAACAGTCATGTACCCCTGAGACCCGCTCCATCCTACTGAGGCCCCCCAGCACCACAGACAGCTCACTACAATGGTTGTGTTTGTAATTCTGCTGCATAAACTAAAAGTAAACACACATATACACTCATCGGCCACTTTATTAGGTACACCGGTTCAACTACTCGTTAATGCAAATATCTAATCAGCCAATCACATGGCAGCAACTCAATGCATTTAGGCATGTAGATATGGTCAAGGCGACCTGCTGAAGTTCAAACTGAGCATCAGAATGGGGAAGAAAGGTGATTTAAGTGACTTTGAACGTGGCATGGTTGTTGGTGCCAGATGGGCTGGTCTGAGTATCTCAGAAACTGCTGATCTACTGGGATTTTCACGCACAACCATCTCTAGGGTTTACAGAGAATGGTCAGAAAAAGAGAACATTTCCAGTGAGCGGCAGTTCTCTGGGCGAAAATGCCTTGTTGATGCCAGAGGTCAGAGGAGAATGGCCAGACTGGTTCGAGATGATAGAAAGGCAACAGTAACTCAAATAACCACTTGTTACAACCAAGGTATGCAGAAGACCATCTCTGAACACACAACACGTCAAACCTTGAAGCAGATGGGCTACAGCAGCAGAAGACCACACCGGGTGCCACTCCTATCACCTAAGAACAGGAAACGGAGGCTACAATTCGCACGGGCTCACCAAAATTGGACAATAGAAGATTGGAAAAACATTGTCTGGTTTGATGAGTCTCGATTTCTGCTGCGACATTCAGATGGTAGGGTCAGAATTTGGCGTAAACAACATGAAAGCATGGATCCATCCTGCCTTGTATCAACGGTTCAGGCTTGTGGTGGTGGTGTAATGGTTTGGGTGATATTTTCTTGGCACACTTTGGGCCCCTTACTACCAATTGAGCATCATTTAAATGCCACAGCCTACCTGAGTATTGTTGCTGACCATGTCCATCCCTTTATGACCACAGTGTACCCATCTTCTGATGGCTACTTCCAGCAGGATAACGCGCCATGTCACGAAGCTCAAATCATCTCAAACTGGTTTCTTGAACATGACAATGAGTTCACTGTACTCCAATGGCCTCCACAGTCACCAGATCTCAATCCAATAGAGCACCTTTGGGATGTGGTGGAACAGGAGATTTGCATCATGGATGTGCAGCCGACAAATCTGCAGCAACTGTGTGATGCTTTCATGTCAATATGGACTAAAATCTCTGAGGAATGTTTCCAGCACCTGAGGAATGTTTCCAGCACCTTATTGAATCTATGCCACAAAGAATTAAGGGAGTTCTGAAGGCTAAAGGGGGTCCAACCCGGTACTAGCAAGGTGTACCTAATAAAGTGGCCGGTGAGTGTATATAATACACATATATTATAAATATATGAGACAGAATAACCAATAATTCCTGCTTTTTATTTGGATTTCAAACAGGTGATCAGCACCTAAATTCACACACAACATAACACATAACAAGGTAAACAAAACTGGTCAGTAACAAACTGGCCTATAGCCATAAACTGTACTGTACCTGCCAATTTGAACTGGGCCATATGGACTATAGTGGACTACAAAACTGTAAAATCTGTAAAAATGAACACACATGCAATACAACCTGTATGCCTGTATCGACAATTCTGTAAATATCCTAAATATCCAGAGACACATCCACTTTACTGTACATAGTACTATTACTTTACCCACTGTATACACACACATTGCACAGTTAGAAAAGGAGTTGACAGCAGAACATTTTGCTGCAAGTTGTACTTGTACTTTGGGCAAAATAAACTTGAAATTGAACACATAATGCCTCACCTCACCACAGACCAATGTGAGGGATGTGCTTGAATGGCCTGACATAACGCTCCAATATGGGGTTGTATTGGAGACAGTTTCAGTCTTAGATCGTTTTCCATACATAGTCTGTGCCTGTACTTTGTCTTCATGCTGGTGAGAGCTGAGAACCCAGTCTCACATAGGGAAGTTGTTGCAAAGGGCATCAGTCTTAATAGCGCGATTTGCCAATTCAATCTGGCAGCGCCTTCTGATTGAACTAAATTTTCATTGCCCCATTGGTGGAGATCTCAATGAGGCTCTCTCGCTCAGACAAAGGTAGGTGGCATGAGTTGTTGGAAGAAAATGGATAACGAATCCAGTTATCTCTGTCGTCTGTTTCGGGGAAGTACCTGCGTAATTGTGCAGCCAGCTCGCTGAGGTGTTTCCCTATGTCACATTTGACACTGTCCGCAAGTCTGAGTTCGTTTGCACACACAAAATCATACAATGATGGGAACACTGATGGGAGTGTCGTTCTTGTTGACACAGTCAGACCAGAGTTCCAGCTTTTTAATCATGGCCTCAATTTTGTCCCGCATATTGAATATTGTCGTGAGAGGCCCTGCAGTCCGAGATTCAGTTCATTCAGGCGAGTAAAAATATCCCCAAATAGGCCAACCTTGTGAGCCACTCATCGTCATGCAACTTGTCCGACAAATGAAAAGGTGGTCAATGAAGAACATTTTAAGCTCGTCTTTCAATTCAGAAAACCATGCCAAAACGTTCCCCCTTGATAGCCACAGGACTTCAGTATGGAGTAACAGAGTTAAATGATCGCTGCCCATTTCGTTGCATAAGGCGGAAAAAAGGTGTGAGTTCAGGGTCCTTGCTTTAACAAAGTTCACCATTTTCACTGTATTATTCAATACTTCAGTCAGGCTGTCAGGCATTCCCTTGGCAGCAAGTGCTTCTCTGTGGATGCTGCAGTGTACCCAAGTGGCATCGGGGGAAACTGCTTGCACTCAAGTGACTACTCCGCTGTGTCCCGTCATGGCTTTTGCACCATCTGTACAGATTCCAACACATTTGCTCCACGTAAGTTCATGTGATGTTATAAAGCTGTCTAGTAGTCCAAAAATGTCCTGCCCGGTTGTCCTGGTTTCCAGCGGTTTGCAGAAGAGGATATCTTCTTGAATAGACCCCCCATGAATATACCTGACCTATACCAATAGCTGAGCCAGGCCCGCTACATCAGTTGATTCGTTCAACTGTAATGCATAGTATTCACTGGCTTGTACGCAAAGTAGTAGCTGTTTTAAAACGTCTGCTGACATGTCACTGATGAGTCGTGATACAGTGTTGTCTGATGAAGGCATCTTCTGAAATGTCTGTTTGGCCTTTTTCCCCAACATTTTCTCAGCCATGTCCATAGCAGTGGGGACAATGAGGTCCTCAACAATAGTGCGAGGCTTGCCTGACTTAGCCACTCTATAACTGACCATGTAAGACACTTCTAGACCTGCCTTATTAATAGAATCTGTCGCTGTTAGACATTTCTTGGTGTTAGAAAGTTGTCTCAATTGGTGCTCAAAAAATTGCTGTGGCTTGTTTTTCAAATGGTCATGTATCGTTTCTAAATGTCTGCGCAAGAGCGAAGGTTTCAAACCGTTATTAGACAGAACCTGGGCACATATGACACACTAATGCACAGGGAAGTCCTTACTCCCAGTGGAAGTGAACCCCATAGTAATATAGTCTTCTTTATATTTGCTTCTCTTTGAGACTCCAACCTCCCTGCCAATTTGATGTTTTCCTGGGGCGGGGGTCTGGTGTTTTCCTGGGGCGGGGGTCTGGTGTTTTCCTGGGGCAGGGGTCTGGTGTTTTCCTGGGGCAGGGGTCTGGTGTTTTCCTGGGGCAGGGGTCTGTGGCTCTTGGGCTGCTTCGTCATCACTGTCCATATTGGTGGCAGCTTGGCTAGCAGCACCAGTAGAGCGACAGCATCAGAACTGGTGGTCATACCTGGATGACCTGAGCAGCTGCTCCCAACAGCAGGGGCTTCATCTGTAGTACCAGTACAATCTTCTGTTGCCACTCTGGGTGTGGGCTGAACCTTTTTTAGCTAATTATCCATTTATTTTATTTTTTTCACAAATTAGCAGTGTAAAACAAGCTTCCATGTCAGTGATGAAGAGCATGTAGAACAGCAATTTTGTATTCCTTGGCGCGAGAGCATAAACACTGTTGTGATTGGTCAAGAGGTGTCTGCTCTCGTGCACTCATAGGCACAGGAAGATATTTGCGCTAAATTTTAGGGTATAAAGAATTTAATATATATTTATATTCTTAAATTTAGCTACAGCAGTTAAAGTCCATACATTACTTGTTACCGAGGGCATCAGCTGATGTGTGTGTGTGTGTATGTGTATGTGTGTGCGCGTGCGTGCGTGTGAGAGAGAGAGAGAGACAGAAAGAGAGTGAAACGACAATGAGAGTGAATGAGACGAAGGGAGAGAATACTTCCATCACAACACATCTAATCAATGATTAGATGAGGCAAATAGAACCAAAAGAGAAAGTTAAATGTAGCGATTCAAGGTTACAATTGTGGCTTTTGCACGGCAGCAGCCCTCACTCAAGATGCCTTCCCATGCGCCTACATGCACTCTATCGCCAAAATAGGGTATCAGATTGTCCAGTTAGTATTTATCACTTTTCAATTTTTCTTTCTTATTTTCGTTTTCTTATTTAACATAATTAATGGATTGTTGTAGGCGGGATTATGTTCAGTCGGTTATTCAATAGGACTGTTGAAGGGAAATCACACATTTATTTTGCGTACCCCCTAGATGGATCCACGTACCCCCTAGATGGATCCACGTACCCCCTAGATGGATCCACGTACCCCCTAGATGGATCCACGTACCCCCTAGATGGATCCACGTACCCCCTAGATGGATCCACGTACCCCCGGTCCACGTAACCACTTTGACAATAGTGGCTCTAGACCATGTATGTTTAGTTGATTCACTTACTGTGACAAATGTACTTATTGGAAGTAAAGAAAAAAAAGTAAAGCTTAAAAAAGTAAAGCTAAAAGACTAAAATGTAAAATGTAGAACACTCTAGAAGGAGCATGTTCAGTTCAAAGGTCAGAGTCTTCTAGAAGGAGCAGGCCTCCCAGGTCAGGGGTCAGAGGTCAGGGTCTTACCAAGTTTGATGTCTCCCTCCAGGGTGAGTAGGATGTTGCCTGCCTTCAGGTCTCTGTGGATGATCTTCAGGCTGTGGAGGTAAACCAGCGCCTCCAGAACCTGCCGGCACACAACCCTGATCTGAGGCTCCACCAGACCACGGTCCAGCTCTGGAGAGAGGTACGGACCACCATCACCATCACCATCATCATCACCATCATCATCATCATCATCACTCACCCCCCCAACATCCTAACATCAATGGTAGGGGAGGGAGGGAGGGAGGGGGAGAGGGGGAGGGAGAGATCATATTATTACCCATAATGCATGTCTCCTTACCTAGCATAGTGGCGTCTACAGCTCCTCCAGCACAGAACTCAATCATGATCTGAGAGGAAGAGGAGGAGGAGAGGAAGAGGAGAAGAGGATAAATAGACAGTTATATATAATATTCTATATTATAGTTGGATAGTTAAACCAGTATTGAGTTAGTATATCTACCATCTTTACACAGGAAGTACAGCAACACAACACAACTCCTCCAACAGGAATTGAGTCCAGTAAAACACACGTGTGTGTGTGTGTGTGTGCGTGTGAGTCTCTCTGTGTGTGTGTGTGTGTGTGTGCGTGTGTGTGGTGTGGTGTGTGTGTGTGTGTGTGTGTGGTGTTTATGAATGTCTGTCATGTGACAGTTTGAGGAATTCTGGGCCACAGCAAGAGATGTGATCCAACTGGTCAGACGGCACACACACACACACACACACACACACACACACACACACACACACACACACACACACACACACACACACACACAAACAGACACACACACAGAGACATACACATACACACACAAACAGACACACACACAGAGACATACACATACAAACAGACACACACACAGAGACATATACACACACACACACACACACACACACACACACACACACACACACACACAGTCAGCTGTTCAATGAAAGGGTGTGGAGTCCTCTGGGCTGTTCTGTGGTCATGTGACGTCCAGGTCTTTGTTAACTGGTTGTGTGTGTGTGTGTGTGTGTGTGTGTGTGTGTGTGTGTTTTGGTGTGTGTGTGTGTGTGTGTGTGTTTTGGTGTGTGTGTGTGTGTGTTTTGGTGTGTGTGTGTGCGTTTTGGTGTGTGTGTGTGAGTCAGTAAGCAGTGTGTGTGTGTGTGTGTGTGTGTGTGTGTGTGAGTCAGTAAGTGGTGTGTGTGTGTGTGTGTGTTAGTGTATAAGGCCCTCTGTGTCTCATGCTGGAGAACAAACAGGCTTCCTTTTTCTCTCTGAGTGGGCGCTGGAATGTCCCTCCCTGCTCTGGTCAGGGTCTGATGATGGTCAGGGTCTGGTCAGGGTCTGATGATGGTCAGGGTCTGGTCAGGGTCTGATGATGGTCAGGGTCTGGTCAGGGTCTGATGATGGTCAGGGTCTGGTTAGGGTCTGATGATGGTCAGGGTCTGGTTAGGGTCTGATGATGGTCAGGGTCTGGTTAGGGTCTGATGATGGTCAGGGTCTGGTTAGGGTCTGATGATGGTCAGGGTCTGGTCAGGGTCTGATGATGGTCAGGGTCTGGTTAGGGTCTGATGATGGTCAGGGTCTGGTCAGGGTCTGATGATGGTCAGGGTCTGGTCAGGGTCTGATGATGGTCAGGGTCTGGTCAGGGTCTGATGATGGTCAGGGTCTGGTCAGGGTCTGATGATGGTCAGGGTCTGGTTAGGGTCTGATGATGGTCAGGGTCTGGTTAGGGTCTGATGATGGTCAGGGTCTGGTCAGGGTCTGATGATGGTCAGGGTCTGGTTAGGGTCTGATGATGGTCAGGGTCTGGTTAGGGTCTGATGATGGTCAGGGTCTGGTCAGGGTCTGATGATGGTCAGGGTCTGGTTAGGGTCTGATGATGGTCAGGGTCTGGTTAGGG
>NW_028152470.1:0-2500 GCF_951799395.1 Argentina silus | reverse complement strand
AGTCGCCGTTCTTACAGGCAGCTCTCTCCCTCTCTCTCTCGGTCTCTCTCTCTGTCTCTCTCTCTCTGTCTCTCTCTCTGTCTCTCTCTCTCTGTGTCTCTCTCTCTGTGTCTCTCTCTCTCTGTGTCTCTCTCTCTCTGTGTGTGTGTCTCTCTCTCTCTCTCTCTCAGTTCGCCGGTGGCAGGTATCCGGATGTGTCGTCCTACAGCAGTACTGCGGTGAGCGGTCTGTCCTCTGCTCTTTCATCTCTTTCATCTCTGGATATTCCGTCGTTCCTCCGCGGACCCCGCGGCGTGTGAAGGTAGGTTACCGTGAACGGTGTCCGCCGCTTCAACGACCGGCTGCTACTTTCTATTCCGCTCATGCTTTGTGTTTTATAACGGAATGTCCTCCACGGCTCACAGTCGGCAATGCGGTTTTTAGCCACTTCAGTTTTCATTGGAAGTAGTTTTATTTGTATTTGATATACATTTGCTACCGTGACCTTATCAATGATAACATGGCTGAAGAAACGACGTTGAAACCGGACCGCAGCATCGCAGAACCGACATTTGTTGGCTTTGTTTCAGTAGTTCGGTCCGCTGCCATCCGAGGGTGGCTGGTAACTTCACACACACCCGCTGCTTTATTCCAGCAGGGAGTCCGAACGAGGGAACCCTGAATACACACATTTCACAAACACACATCAGACACGCACAACAGTACAATACAATAAAACACAATCAGGAAAAACAGGTCCTTGATCCAAACTTTAAACTGTCCGAGCGGCACCAGAACATTTAATACACCCATCATATAATCCACACTTGGATCAGTAGTTGTGTTTATTAGATATGAGGAGCATCAGTGAACAGAGGTGACTGCTGTCTCTGTGAGGCGCATACTAATGACTCTCTATGTCCAGCTTGTATAGAAATGTATTTTTTTTATTTTTTTTAATGAAAAAATAGACAATCATTCCAGATGAATCCGTGTCCATCCCGACGGCGTGTCCATGTCTCTGAGAGGCAGCAGGGTGGGATTAACGGGATTAACGGGACGGAAATTTCGCGTCCTCCGGTACGGGTCTAACCCCCGTGCACCGGGAGGGAGGGAGGGCAGTCTGAGAGATTTCATTTATTTTACGACATCAAACTATAAATCCTAAAAGCGGAGAAGCAGCAGTAATGTTCTCCGCTTCCATTTGAGTAAGAAACAAACAGATGAGTTTATAATTCATCACGTCTGCTGCAGATGAACAGAGAGGATGACCCAGGAAGTCAAGTCTGAAGTTTAACCTACTTTTACTTCAGTAACGTCCTGAACCCGACCACAAACACGTTTGTTTAGGAGACTGGAGCTGTGCTCTCCTGGCTGCTTGTTCTAAAATGGATTTATTGAATCATGTTTCATCCATGAATATTTACTAAAGCTACACATGTTTAGTATTCTGATGTAATGATGAAGTGTTGTGTGTGTGTGTGTGTGTGTGTGTGTGTGTGTGTGTGTGTAGTAGGGTTTGGTCAGGTGATTGATGATGTCATGTTGATGTCTCGACTCAGCATTAGGAGAATGTTTACGTAAGGTATTGTTGCTTCCCACACACACACACACAACACACACACACACACACACACACACACACACACACACACACACACACCACACACACACCACACCACACACACACACACACACACACACACACACACACCTGCCCCTGTCCCCTCCCCCTCCCCCTTTCTCTCTGATGCTGACGTATGGTGTCATGTTGTCTGTTCTGCTCTCATATAGCTTGGACTCCCAAGATAAACACACACACACACACACACACACACATACACACACACACACACACACACACACACACACACACACACACACACACACACACACACACACACACACACTCAGAGTGAAGACAATCCCAGTCCTGGTCCACCTCAGTGTGTGTCCTGCAGCAGATCAGGCCGGTCCAGATGTCTCCAGGCTGAGCTGAGCTGGACCAGGACCAGGACCAGGACCAGGACCAGGACCAGGACCAGGACCAAGACCAGGACCAGGACCAGGACCAGGACGGAGCAGAAATGGGCCTGGGTCAGTCCAGCAGGACACCGGTCTCTGACCCTACAGAGGAGGGTGAGTATTGATGCTGACGGACTGGGCTTGGAGGACATCTAGACCATGGTTCTGTCTGGTTCTCTCTGGTTCTGTCTGGTTCTCTCTGGTTCTGTCTGGTTCTCTCTGGTTCTGTCTGGTTCTCTCTGGTTCTCTCTGGTTCTGCCTGGTTCTGTCTGGTTCTCTCTGGTTCTGTCTGGTTCTGTCTGGTTCTCTCTGGTTCTGTCTGGTTCTCTCTGGTTCTGTCTGGTTCTGTCTGTTTCTCTCTGTTTCTCTCTGGTTCTGTCTGGTTCTGTCTGGTTCTGCCTGGTTCCCTCTGGTTCTCTCTGGTTCTGTCTGGTTCTCTTTGGTTCTGGCTGGTTCTCGCTGGCTTTGGTGTGGTGTGTGTGTGTGTGTGTTTGTT
>NW_028152471.1:12500-15000 GCF_951799395.1 Argentina silus | reverse complement strand
AGTAGTGTCCTATGGTAGTGTAGTAGAGTAGTGTTCTATGGTAGTGTAGTAGTGTTCTATGGTAGTGTAGTAGAGTAGTGTCCTATGGTAGTGTAGTAGAGTAGTGTTCTATGGTAGTGTAGTAGAGTAGTGTTCTATGGTAGTGTAGTAGGGTAGTGTTCTATGGTAGTGTTGTAGAGTAGTGTTCTTTGGTAGTGTAGTAGAGTAGTGTTCTATGGTAGTGTAGTGTAGTAGTGTTCTATGGTAGTGTAGTAGAGTAGTGTTCTATGGTAGTGTAGTAGTGTTCTATGGTAGTGTAGTAGAGTAGTGTTCTTTGGTAGTGTAGTAGTGTTCTATGGTAGTGTAGTAGTGTTCTATGGTAGTGTAGTAGAGTAGTGTTCTATGGTAGTGTAGTAGTGTTCTATGGTAGTGTAGTAGAGTAGTGTTCTATGGTAGTGTAGTAGTGTTCTATGGTAGTGTAGTAGAGTAGTGTTCTTTGGTAGTGTAGTAGTGTTCTATGGTAGTGTAGTAGTGTTCTATGGTAGTGTAGTAGAGTAGTGTTCTATGGTAGTGTAGTAGTGTTCTATGGTAGTGTAGTAGAGTAGTGTTCTATGGTAGTGTAGTAGAGTAGTGTTCTATGGTAGTGTTCTATGGTAGTGTTCTATGGTAGTGTAGTAGTGTTCTATGGTAGTGTGGTAGTGTTCTATGGTAGTGTAGTAGAGTAGTGTTCTTTGGTAGTGTAGTAGAGTAGTGTTCTATGGTAGTGTTCTATGGTAGTGTTCTATGGTAGTGTAGTAGTGTTCTATGGTAGTGTGGTAGTGTTCTATGGTAGTGTAGTAGAGTAGTGTTCTTTGGTAGTGTAGTAGAGTAGTGTTCTATGGTAGTGTAGTAGAGTAGTGTTCTATGGTAGTGTGGTAGTGTTCTATGGTAGTGTTCTATGGTAGTGTAGTAGAGTAGTGTTCTATGGTAGTGTAGTGTTGTAGTGTTCTATGGTAGTGTAGTAGTGTTCTATGGTAGTGTAGTAGTGTTCTATGGTAGTGTAGTAGAGTAGTGTTCTATGGTAGTGTAGTAGAGTAGTGTCCTATGGTAGTGTAGTAGTGTTCTATGGTAGTGTAGTAGTGTTCTATGGTAGTGTAGTAGAGTAGTGTTCTATGGTAGTGTAGTAGAGTAGTGTTCTTTGGTAGTGTGGTAGTGTTCTATGGTAGTGTAGTGTTGTAGTGTTCTATGGTAGTGTAGTAGTGTTCTATGGTAGTGTAGTAGTGTTCTATGGTAGTGTAGTAGAGTAGTGTTCTATGGTAGTGTAGTAGAGTAGTGTCCTATGGTAGTGTAGTAGTGTTCTATGGTAGTGTAGTAGTGTTCTATGGTAGTGTAGTGTTGTAGTGTTCTATGGTAGTGTAGTAGAGTAGTGTTCTATGGTAGTGTAGTAGTGTTCTATGGTAGTGTAGTAGTGTTCTATGGTAGTGTAGTAGAGTAGTGTTCTATGGTAGTGTAGTAGTGTTCTATGGTAGTGTAGTAGTGTTCTATGGTAGTATAGTAGAGTAGTGTCCTATGGTCGTGTAGTAGTGTTCTATGGTAGTGTAGTAGAGTAGTGTTCTATGGTCGTGTAGTAGTGTTCTATGGTAGTGTAGTAGTGTTCTATGGTAGTGTAGTAGAGTAGTGTTCTATGGTAGTGTAGTAGAGTAGTGTTCTATGGTAGTGTTCTATGGTAGTGTAGTAGTGTTCTATGGTAGTGTAGTAGAGTAGTGTTCTATGGTAGTGTTGTAGTGTTCTATGGTAGTGTTGTAGTGTTCTATGGTAGTGTAGTAGTGTTCTATGGTAGTGTAGTAGAGTAGTGTTCTATGGTAGTGTTCTATGGTAGTGTTCTATGGTAGTGTAGTAGTGTTCTATGGTAGTGTTGTAGTGTTCTATGGTAGTGTAGTAGAGTAATGTTCTATGGTAGTGTAGTAGAGTAGTGTTCTATGGTCGTGTAGTAGAGTAGTGTTCTATGGTAGTGTTCTATGGTAGTGTAGTAGTGTTCTATGGTAGTGTAGTAGTGTTCTATGGTAGTGTAGTAGAGTAGTGTTCTATGGTAGTGTAGTAATGTTCTATGGTAGTGTAGTAGAGTAGTGTTCTATGGTCGTGTAGTAGTGTTCTATGGTAGTGTAGTAGAGTAGTGTTCTATGGTAGTGTGGTAGTGTTCTATGGTAGTGTTCTATGGTAGTGTAGTAGAGTAGTGTTCTATGGTAGTGTAGTGTTGTAGTGTTCTATGGTAGTGTAGTAGTGTTCTATGGTAGTGTAGTAGTGTTCTATGGTAGTGTAGTAGAGTAGTGTTCTATGGTAGTGTAGTAGAGTAGTGTCCTATGGTAGTGTAGTAGTGTTCTATGGTAGTGTAGTAGTGTTCTATGGTAGTGTAGTAGAGTAGTGTTCTATGGTAGTGTAGTAGAGTAGTGTTCTTTGGTAGTGTGGTAGTGTTCTATGGTAGTGTAGTGTTGTAGTGTTCTATGGTAGTGTAGTAGTGTTCTATGGTAGTGTAGTAGTGTTC
>NW_028152471.1:2500-5000 GCF_951799395.1 Argentina silus | reverse complement strand
TAACCCTCATCCTGGGTTATCCCTGCTCTCTAAACATAACCCTCATCCTGGGTTATCCTTGCTCTCTAAACATAACCCTCATCCTGGGTTATCCCTGCTCTCTAACCCTAACCCTCATCCTGGGTTATCCCTGGCTCTCTAAACATAACCCTCATCCTGGGTTATCCCTGCTCTCTAAACATAACCCTCATCCTGGGTTATCCCTGCTCTCTAACCCTAACCCTCATCCTGGGTTATCCCTGCTCTCTAAACATAACCCTCATCCTGGGTTATCCCTGCTCTCTAAACATAACCCTCATCCTGGGTTATCCCTGCTCTCTAAACATAACCCTCATCCTGGGTTATCCCTGCTCTCTAACCCTAACCCTCATCCTGGGTTATCCCTGGCTCTCTAAACATAACCCTCATCCTGGGTTATCCCTGCTCTCTAAACATAACCCTCATCCTGGGTTATCCCTGCTCTCTAACCCTAACCCTCATCCTGGGTTATCCCTGCTCTCTAAACATAACCCTCATCCTGGGTTATCCCTGCTCTCTAACCCTAACCCTCATCCTGGGTTATCCCTGCTCTCTAAACATAACCCTCATCCTGGGTTATCCCTGCTCTCTAAACATAACCCTCACATAAACTGGTCCACTAGGGAGGTTACGGGTTGGGGCGAGGGATGCTCACTCTACTGCCTTCCGTCAGTTCCTGCTCTGGTGTCTCCTCGACCTCTGGACTCTGCATCTCCTGTTTCTTCAGAGCCTCCAACGCCTCCTACGTCTCCTGTCTCCTCACATCTTCTGGTTTCATCGGACTCCGACTTCCCGGATCTTTCCAGTGTTCCCTCCTGTTACCTCGACCTCAAAGAGGTATTCCATAAAGCCTCTATAAATGCTTCTCTCTGCATCCTCATCGGTCCTACAACTGCTCTGTAGACTTGCTCCCAGGAACTTCACCTCCCAGAGGGCGTCTCTATTCCTTGTTGGCCCCTGAGAGGGAGGCTATGAAGAAGTACATTGACGCTTCCCTCGCTGCCGGTATCATTCGCCCATCCTCTTCTCCTGCTGTGGCTGGCTTCTTCTTTATCAACAAGAAGCATAAAATGCTTCTCCCCTGAATGACATCACCATTAAGGCCTGAATGACATCACCATTAAGAACAGGTACCCCCCCCCCCCCCCCTCTTATCTCTTCAGCATTTGAACTTGTGCAAGGCGCTAAGATCTTTGCTAAGCTTGATCTTAGAAACACTTATCATTTGGTAAAGATAAGGGAGGGGGATGAGTGGAAGACGGCCTTCAACACCCCTAGTGGTCACTATGAGTATCTCGTAATGCCTTTTGGTCTCACCAATGCCCCAGCTGTGTTCCAGGCTCTGGTGAATGACGTTCTCCGAGACATGTTGAATCGGTTTGTCTTTGTCTACCTGGATGATATCCTCATCTTCTCCCCTGACGAGGAGACCCATGTTCAGCACGTCCACCAGGTTCTTCAGCGTCTCCTCGATCACCAGCTCTTCGTCAAAGCAGAGAAATGTGAGTTCCATCCCTCCACCGTTGCGTTCCTGGGGTTCATCGTCTCTGAGGAAAACATCCAAATGGATCCTGAAGGTCATGTCCGGTGCTGATTGGCCCACGCCTTCTAGTCGTAAACTAGTTCAGCCTTTTCTGGGTTTTGCAAACTTCTACAGACGTTTTATCAGGAACTTTAGCACTGTTGCTGCTCTGCTGCATGCCCTCACCTCCTCTAATGTCTGATTCCAGTGGTCTCCCCAGGCAGACCGGTGGTCTCCCCAGGCGGACCGGTGGTCTCCCCAGGCGGATCAGTGGTCTCCCCAGGTGGACCGGTGGTCTCCCCAGGGGATCAGTGGTCTCCCCAGGTGGACCGGTGGACTCCCCAGGCGGATCAGGCTTTCCGGAGGCTGAGGGGCAGCTTCACCTCGGCACCTGTCCTCACTTGCCCGGATCCCCGTCAGCAGTTTGTGGTGGTGGATGCCTCGGACGTGGGTGTCGGGGCTGTTCTCTCCCAGAGGTCTCCAGGGGTCAACAAGCTTCATCCCTGCGCCTTCCTCTCTCGGAAACTCTCTCCTGCCGAGAGGAACTATGATGTGGGAAACAGGGAGCTGTTGGCCATCAAGGCAGCCCTGGAGGAGAGGCGCCACTGGTTGGAGGTAGCGGAGCATCCTTTCCTGGTTTGGACAGATCATCCAGACCACCAATCGGCTCAACTCCAGGCCAGCCAGGTGAGCCCTGTTCTTTAACAGGTTTAACTTTTCCCTGTCATACTGTCTTGGGTCCAAAAACATTAAGCCCAATGCTCTGTCTCGCCTGTTTGACCCTGACTCAGCCCCAAGGTCTACCACCAACATCCTGCCTGTGTGGTGGGGGCTGTTACTTGGGGCATTGAGGAAGAGGTCAAACATGGGAAATACTAATGTCCAAGTACCGGACGGCTGTCCCTCGAAACTTGTTGTTTGTCCCTGTCTCCCATCGCTCTCAGGTCATCCATTAGGCTC
>NW_028152473.1:5000-11809 GCF_951799395.1 Argentina silus | reverse complement strand
AAAAAAATGAAATCATGTAAAATTGAAGAAGTGTAGGGGGGGGGGGGGGGGAAGAAGACGTTTTATTGATCCTTCAGCTGTGTTTCATAATGTATCGATGTGTTCAATAGAAACTCTGAAGGGCTGAAAAGAAACACAAGAATATACACAAAAAGACACTGAATCCACTGTTGTCCACACTGAATCCACAATCCAAACGTTCACACCACCTCGAACACATTCCTGCGGTGTTTCACACAAAGGGGCACTTTCAGTGACCAAAAGATTCCACCTAGCCTTTCAAGGTTTCTTGGTGGAGGATAGGGCGATGCAACAACCATGTTACCGACACCTTCAAACTTTGGGGGGTGGGGGGGGGGTTTAGCTATGGGGCTAACATTGTGACCTCTCTGTCTCTCTAGCAAATACCAGGTGGTCGTGGAGGAAGAGCGCCCCCGCAGGGCTCGGAGGGCGGCGGAGATCCTGCGCTGCTACCCGGTCCCCATCCACTTCCAGAACGCCACGCTCTTCAACTCCCAGTACTACTTCACTGCCGAGCTGCCCATGTCGGACATCAAGACCCCCATCCCCTTCTCCATCGGAGACAACCGCACCTATAACGGATACTGGAACGCCCCCCTGCTGCAGCACAAGAGCTACAGCATCTACTACCAGGCTGTCAGCACAGCCAATGGGGTAAGTGGATCTGTCTGGGGGGGGGGGGGGGGGGATTGGTGATTGGTTGTTGAAGTGAAGTGAAGTGTGTTATTATTGCTTCAGTCAAAGCCCGCTAAACCAGAGACTGCTTGTATGGAACGGATGTTAGGCTTTCTAACGGTGGGCGGACGGTTTCACAAAAAGCGTGCTTTTTAATGTTTCTCGTCCATTGTTCGAGGTCCAGCGCATATCAATCTTGGACCGGGAGGGCGAACTCTGCCAATGCGAAACCAGAGAGGGTACAATAGAAGTAGAGAGGGAACCAGAGAGGATACAATAGAAGTGGTATTTGATACGACATTCAGGACCTTACTGTCAATACGTATTTATGTATGTGTTCGTCCGTGACAAGTACAGTATACACGAATCAACATTTCAGTTTTTAGACGTTGTAAAACGCCCGGGATAGCTGTAGAAAAAGCGACTTTACCGCCAAAGCATTGAAAACCCATACCAGCCCCTTGACAGCGCCACAGTGCAGGCGCAGCTCCGGCAGAGAGAGCAGAGACAGACACCGGTCCTGCTCACAGGGACAGTAGCTACAGCAGAGCCATTCACAAATGCATTATTAACACTTTGGCTTAATTGGAAATTAGAAATATCTCCCATCTCTCTCCCTGTTCAAATGCAAATTGGCCTTAATGGGAAAAGCCATCGGTTTGCTGCTGAACGCCTGCTCAACTCAGCCCATTAGATAACTCAGCAGGCCTAATTGGAGAGAGAGCCTAGCCAGGGGGTATTGGAGGAGGAGGAGGAGGAGGAGGAGGGGGGGGGGGGGTTAGAAGGGTCGTTGTGGAGGGTGAGATTAGGCCCTTCTCATCCTCGCCTGCGTCTCGCCTCGCCGTTCCGGTCTCGTAGCTCACCTTGGGAGACACACCGGAACCCCTAATGGACCCTGGGAGACAGAGATGGGTGTTCCACCGCCATGACTCCTACTGCTAATAGGGTGCTGTGGGGGCAAGAGGACAGATGGACACACACACACACACATACAAACACACACAAACACACACACAAACACACACACACACACACACACACACACACATACAAACACACACACACACACACACACACACACACACATACAAACACACACACACACACACACACACACACACACACACACCAGTACCATTGGGATGTTGACAGTCTTCCTCTCTGAGCTCCAGAGCTGTTTTCTCCACCACCTTAATCACATCATCATCACAGCTGTTTGAATTATTCAGCAGACCAGCGTTTAATTTGTCAGCCTTTCAATAATGCACCTAGCCACACAAGTGCATTTTGCTGTAATAAAGCTACAGGGACTGAAGCTAAAGCCCAAGTCACTTCCTGCACCCTGAATATTCATATCAGTTTGTTTTTTCTTTGGGGGGGGGGGGGGGGGGGTCCACATTTTGTAAGACGAGAAACGCAAAGCCTTCCTCCCACCTTCTGCTTTCTCCCTCCTTGTTGTGCAAACAGCTTTTTTCCTCCTTTCTTCTGTCTCGGTAAAGGGATGGCATGAAAGCCTCTCTGTCCAAAGGGACGGAGCAGATCTCATTTCACTGCATACCTCCTTCTGAATGTGTGTGTGTGTGTGTGTGTCTGTGTGTGTGTGTGCCAGCAGCGATTAGGCCTCCAGTCTTAGCCCACTCTGTCCACATGCCAGCCCCCATCACCACCTTCACAGGGCTTAGGAGGCCTAACATGGTGTTAGAAATATCAACGCTATGGACAGCGTGCCTGTGTGTTTGTGTCGTGCGTTTGTGCGTGTGTGTGTGTGTGTGTGTGTGTGTGTGTGTGTGTGTGTGTGTTTGTGTGTGTGTGTGTGTGTGTGTGTGTGTGTGTGTGTGTGTGTGTTTGTGTCGTGTGTGTGTGTGTGTGTGTGACTCTACTCTAACAGCTGGCTGGTAAATGCCAGTGAAGCCGCTGATCCACAGCCTCATCCTCTCCTGTCTGCTCAGTTTTGCGCCAGTGGTGTGTGTGTGTCTGTGTGTGCGTGCGTGTGCATGCGTGTGTGCATACGTGTGTGTGTGTGTGTGTGTGAGGCTGACTGAGAGACAACAGCCCCTACACAGCCATGACAGCTAATATGTTCCCATTTGTTGTGACTCAGAAGTAATGTCTTTCCCCCTCTTTCTCTCTGTCTTTCTCTCTTTCTCTTTCCCTCGTTTTTTTTTTCTCCCCCCTTCTCTTGCAGGAGACCAAAATCGATTGTGTGCGAGTGGCCACTAAAGGTAGGACGGGTCCCTCTGCCTCCCAGTAATCTACCCTGCTGATTGAAATGTGTTTCCCACACCTGAATGTTGCCCAGGATTGTTCTGGCACGGCAGAAACAGCACGGTGCTGAACGCAGCTCTCCTGGTCGGCCACTCATTCCCTCGACACACTCACATTGACCCACCTTTTCACTCTTTCTCTAGATGATGTAGAGGTAGATGATGTCCTCTTTCTTTTTTTCTTTTTACTTTTTCTCTAGATGATGTAGAGGTAGATGATGTCCTCTTTCTTTTTTTCTTTTTACTCTTCCTCTCTAGATGATGTAGAGGTAAATGATGTCCTCTTTCTTTTTTTCTTTTTACTTTTTCTCTAGATATTGTAGAGGTAGATGATGTCCTCTTTCTTTTTTTCTTTTTACTTTTTCTCTCTATATGACGTAGAGCGTACTTGTCTTACGTGTTGACAAAACATAAGCGTGTACATTTCTCGATGAAAGTGGCGACCTGGTTTGGTAAAGAATCGGCCTCAGCCAACAACAACAACAACAACAACAGTAGCTCATATGGAAGTATGCAACTATACTATTCCCTCATAAATATTCTACTCCAACGACCTGGGCGCAATAACCTGCCCATCTGGTCATATCCCCACCTGCCAGTCTAGTCGATGTAGTAGTGTTTGGCCCGTAGACTGTAGGACTGAGCAACCCTTACCAGGGCTGCTCTCTTCATTCCTCACCCCCCCCCCAGGCGGAAACATTAACGTCCAGCAGAGGTAGTTTGCCAGCCGGGGCCTCCGGTAGCATGCCAAACGCAACTGTGCACAGATGGTGGATAATCTATGTTCCTTCCTCTACGCCATCTCTATGGTGGTGCCAAGGCTGGTGCCAGGGCTAGTCGCTATTGCTAATGAGAGCTTCCGCTCTAGCTCTTCAAGGGAGCCTTTTTGCCACGGTCGAGAAACGCCTTTCAATCCCCTCTCTCCCACACTGTAGATTATGAAAGGCCTGTTTTTCCGGCTCGCTCTCTGATTCCCTGTATCATTTTTATGGCATTTAATCTAATTTTATTGCACCTAAGCGTTGGTGGTTTAAGTGTAGCGTCTGCTAATAGGTTCAGCAACTCTCAGGGAACCCGCCAGTTATATTGGTGGCAGCCAATCAGATCCCCTGAGGGTTTTTTTAGTATGAGAACAAACTACCAATATAGCTCGGGGTAATGATAACAGTGAGAGAGCCTCAACTGAATACAAAGTAGATCAACTCTCTCCCTCTCTTCTAGAATGTTTATATTGTATCCATCATTCTAGAATGGCTCCCTCAGGTGTGTGTGTGTGTGTGTGTGTTTGATGACTCTGATAGTTTTCTCCCTGCTGTTGGAGAGCGTGAAAACACAAACACTCATTAACCAAGCATCTGTATGACTACTAATGTATGGAATATAACCATACTTATCCCAATGCAAGCTTGTTAACTGTGCGTCTCTCTCTCTCTCCGTGGGGAGAGGTGCCACCCCCCTCCCCCCTCCTCCCTGCTGCTCTTTTGACTAAAGATGTTTCGGTTCCACTTTAAATGAATTATGATTTGTAATGGCTTAATGAAACATTCATAAACCTTTTGAAGGCCTACTGTATATAGTTAGATCCCCCTCACAAATTATTTGTAAGCAAAGTCATACTTTATTGCCACCTTTTATGTGGCACGACTTGCTTGGAAATGATCTGCTGAGCATCTATGTAGGCCTTATGGAATGTTTTTGAAGGCTGCATTAAGTCTTTAAAAAATGTGTTTAAAGTGGGATAGATGTTTCTATAAGCTTCTGAGTCTCTGGCTTCAGCCTCTCTGTCTCTCTCTCTCTCTCCCTCTCTCTCTCACTCTCTCTCTCTCTCACTCTCTCTCTCTCTCTCTCCTTTTGCATGTCTGCCTGGATCTGTTATTTTGCCTTAGCCGCCATAATCGTGACTCAGCTCACCACCCCCTACATACGCATCGCCCCTGCAGCTGGTGACAACCAACTAACAGGTCAGACACACACCCCCCACCCAGCTTTTCTCTTTCTCACTGTGTGTGGGTGTGTGTGTGTGTGTGGGTGGGTGGGTGGGTGTGGGTGGGTGTGTGTGTGTGTGTGTGGGTGGGTGGGTGTGTGTGTGTGTATGCATGTGTGTGTTTGCCGTGCGTTTGTGAGTGCTTTTTTGTTGTGTCAGTATGTGTGCATTGCACAGTGTCCTTGTCCGTGTCTGTGTGTGTGTGTGTGTGTGTGTGTGTGTGTGTGTGTGTGTTACTCTGAGTCTGATCCTGTTGATGTGTTTACAGACAAGAGATACACATGGTGGATGGGAGATGGTTATTGACCTCTGTTAAGGGTTAACTAGATAATTGGAGTTGTTGATTTCAGCCATGCAGTTCAACTTTATATTCATAGAATGCATAACGTCAGCATTCCTAGGATTACAGCTGGAGTTATAAGGAATTAGTACATGGAACATCACATTGTTTAAAAAACATAGAACTGCCTCGTTTTTATTCAAAGAAGAAGGAAAGAATAAGGAAACAATCAATATGCTTTTGTGAAGCTGCATGAAACTGGAAACCCCAACACTGAAGGATGCATGACAAGACCAGTCTGTTCTCGCTGCTGTCTGAAAATTACATTTAAATATTTACCAGGCGGCAGACAGAGAAGAGGTGAACATTTTCCGCCTCCCGTTTGCACAAAGAGCCAAATGATTCTCCTCAGACAGACAGTGTGAAATACAGAATGTGACCCTGTTAAAACCTTGAACCATGGAGAGTTTTCCATTAGTTTTCTTGTAGGGAGGCTTGTAAAGTGACTTGAAGGAATTGTAGAACATTTTTAGGGGGCAGAATCTGTATGGATGCTGTGTCAGAGCTAG
Source organism: Argentina silus (assembly GCF_951799395.1). Classification (NCBI taxonomy): domain Eukaryota; kingdom Metazoa; phylum Chordata; class Actinopteri; order Argentiniformes; family Argentinidae; genus Argentina; species Argentina silus. The sequence continues at coordinate 6,016 of NW_028152473.1, read as the reverse complement.
TGGTGGAAAGGGCACTTTTGTTTAGGATTGCAAACTGTGTTACGATATGTAACACTGTCGAGTGCATTTTTCTCTCTCCCCTGAAAGTTCTGGAACAAAAACAACTTGTATAGAACTAAGTCTAAGAGGCATCAGTCAGAGAGAGAGATAGAGAACTCTTACTGTGCCTGGGTACATATTCATAACCTTGCAGGTTCTTAGATACGGTACCAGTGTTTTATTTCCTGTGTGCGTGCGTGCGTGTGCGTGCCTGCCCTTGTGTGCATGCGCGCGCGCGTGTGTGTATGTGGGTGCGCGCGAGTGCGTGTGTGTGTGTGTGTGTGTGTGTGTGTGTGTGTGTTCACTAGTTGAGCAGCTGTTAGGAGTGTTTCAGGCTCAGTGTGGCCACTCCCTCCCACACAGAGCTGGCGAGGCCACACAAGCCCCTAAAGCGCCACGCTCACACATGAAACAAGCCAGAGTCCCAACAGCCCCTCTCCCTCTTCAAAGCAGCAGATAGCTGCTGTTTCAACTTAAACACACTGTTTTGCTGCCTCTTTGGGCATTCTGCTTGCAAATGACCCGTAAACAGAGCTAAAGTCAGGGAGAGACATTGAAGTAAACCAGCAGCAGGGGCGGCAGAGTGGCAAAAAAAAAGTAAATGGTTCAAAAGTCAGAAACAGCTGGAGACTATTTATGCGTTTTCAGACCAAAGCAGAAGATATCAAGGGATAAGCAACCAAAGCAACAGAGAGTGGAGAAGTCAAGCTGACCTTGTCGGTTCTATTCAAACACTGTGTGTATAAGTGTGGTCTCAACTGAACTGAACGACCAAGGCTTTCTATCTTTTTTCACATACCAAGTTTACCCTCTCCATAGACAAACATTTCATTGTTTTCTCTCTCAAGGGCCTTTTCTTTTACTGAACAACTCAAGAGCTCTCAGTTTAGACAGCGGATAATAGACTGTCTGGTGTGGCTTCTAGCAGTACACCAAGTATGAGGAATACCTATACTTGGTTTGGACACACCTTCTCA
>NW_028152473.1:0-2500 GCF_951799395.1 Argentina silus | reverse complement strand
CTAACTAACTCTGTTACACTCATAGAAACAGAATGAGCAGAATGGACAGTCAAATCAACATTCCACGGTGGGTGTAACGGCGGCCATCTTGTGGTGAACCATTTGGAAATTTTTGCTTTGATGAACCACCATCCAAATAATATATACAATAATATAATATATAAATGCCATTTAGCTGACGCTTTTATCCAAAGCAACTTACATTGCAGTGAGTGCATACATTTCAGTATATATGGTCCCAGCGGAATCAAACCCACAACCTAAGCGTTGTTAGCGCCACGCTCGACCAACCGAGCCACAGAGGACCACAAATCAAATCAACTGACATTGGAATGTTCAGTCAAATGATGCGATGGTTGCTATGGCGCGGCCTCTGAATTTGTAGCTTCTCTGTCTGTGTTCCACACATGCAGTAACAATGATCACCATAGCAATATGTATTCCAGTTCCATGTCAGCCATCTTTTGGTGGACTCGCCAAATTTAAGGGACCATGTCTGTTCTACTCATTCTGTCCTTACTATGGTGTCTGTAGGCTGTCATGTACATTTCATAGACCTGCTTGCACTTGACTTGACAGAACAATTTCAACTATTCATATTCAAACAGTGATGATATGGTAACAATGGGTGAACTCTGGTACTTACCTCAAAGGAATACACAATTGGTAACTAGCTGGTACCAAATGCTGACTACTGGCGCTTGTTATAACAAACCCCAAAGGCACACATAAGTAATTGATACCTTATTTATTTTTATATTTATGTCTGTGTAAAGACACACTTGATAGGCTCCTTACCCAAACATTTGTACACGTATTTGCAGTACAGATCTGTATGACAGTTTCAAACCTATTTTGCTGGTACAAATATGACCGAATTTTGTGTGCATATGATTACATGAAAGCCCAGTCAAATTAATTGGTGTTGATAGTTCCTTTCACCTTCAAACCCCCAGAATTATCAATAGGAAGCTAAATAATTGATTTGATTAACACTGATAAGCACTATTAAACTGTTTATGGCACGGTTATATGCTGTGTAATAAAATATTCATCCGCCCTCTATGGTTCCACTCAAACAAATCCCCCTGATTTAATGACCCCAGCAGTGGGAATAGGGAGATATTTCGCAGGCTTATCTGATGAAAAAAATTGCAAAGATAAGAAGGAAAAATTGATGAAAGCGTTTTTATTTTTTTTCCAAAGAGACGCCCGCGGCTGTGTTGCTACGAGCGGGTTTATGTTAGCTCAGTACACACACACACACACACACACACACACACACACACGCGCACACACACACACACACACACACACAGGCACACACACACATACACACACAGACAGACAGACACACACACACACACACACACACACACACACACGCATGCACGCACACACACGCGCACACACATACACACACACAAGCGCAGACACACACACAAGCGCAGACACACACACACACAAGCACACACACACGCACACACACGCACACACACATGCATGCACACACACACGCATACGCGCACATGCACACACACACACACACACACACACACACACACACAGACAGACAGACACACACATACACACACACCGGAGATCTGGCATAGAACAATACAACGTTTAGGCAAGTTTCTCTGGTATGTGAGGACTAGATACCAAGGAGTGATGTTTCCCCTGGATGCTGATCTTGGTTTAACGTAATGGTTAAGGTTATGATATGGGAGGGGTTATCTGACCCTAGATCAGTGCCTAGGGGCAATGTCACCCAGGAGGGGATACCAGCGATGTTCTCCAGTCTCTCAGCCACTCAGGACACAATGTCTGTAAATCTTATCCTCCCTCTGATAATAGGTTATTTTCTGTTTATGATGGAGAGGAAATTATATTCTAGAAAAAAAACGGATTCAATGTTTTTTTATGTATTGGGAATTTGAATCTGCAATGTCTACAAGGGTGGTTAAAACTGTTCATTTAATTTCAAGACGATGTCTTAGATTGCAGCACGGTTGGCTATATGTAAGAGAAGGTAGAGTTTTAAGTTATTGAATAATAACCATTGAATGATAAGCTATTGTACACACACACCCACACACACACGTTACTAATAAACTTGGTCTAACAGCTTCAGTTAGCTTCCTCTTTCCTACACCTGCACTCTGCCTCTCACTTTCACTAGGGCACTTTACCCACAATCCTCTCCTGCAGCGCACACCTAGCCGTCCAATCAAAGGATCAGATTGATCAGAACGTGCGAACAGAATGTGGGCCCTCCCCCCCACGCATGACATGTTTTCCCAGCAACCACCTTGCCCCCACGACTCACGAGTAACCGCCACTTACGTATGCCACCATATCTGGTTTTTTGTTCATTTCTATTTTTCCAAACATTAATATTTTTACTTTTTCTTTCCTTTCCATTCCATCTCCCGTCCCCTCCCCTCACCACTGCTTATGTCCTACCACAACCCCTCTCGGCAGAAGAACCTATCACTCC
>NW_028152475.1:7500-17704 GCF_951799395.1 Argentina silus | reverse complement strand
GTGTGTGTGTGTGTGTGTGTGTGTGTGTGTGTGTGTGTGTGTGTGTGTGTGTGTGTGTGTGTGTGTTTGGGAGGGACAAAATGTGTGCAGTTAAATCAACAGAGTGTGAGAACAGCAGCTGAGTTTCTAGAGACTGACTTTCTATCAGAGCCTCCATACCGTTCCTCATTCCATTCCATGCATCACAATGAGGCCCGTCCTCTGATTTCTACCTCCACCAGCCTCCCCTGTCAGAGTCTGTATATTATATACTGTTGTATGTTATATTCTCAGTGGAGCCCCAGAAATGTGGACTTTGACAATCTCTTGTGTTTTTAAATCCCTATTCCATATACCTCATTTATAGGCAGTCTTGTAAATCTGAAAGGACTCGGTAATACCAGGGGAGGCTGGTGGAGGTAGAAATCAGAGGACGGGCTCATTGTAATGCACACACACACACACACACACACACACACACACACACACACACACACAATCACACACACACACACACACACACACACACACAGACACACACACACACACAGACACACACACACACACACACACACACACACACACACACACACACAATCACACACACACACACACACACACACACACACACACACACACACAGACACACACACACACACACAGACACACACACACACACTCACACACACAGACACACACACACACACACACACACACACACTCCTCTCTTTCACATGGTTGTCATTCATCCTCCCTCCGTTCTTTCTACCTTTGTTCCTTCCAGCAGGTAGTGATTCACTTCCTCCCTGTGGTCTTCTCTGATTGGCCAATTCACCCCGGAGGCCAGAGCCAATAGCAGCACCGCAGGGACAATCAGTGTGTGTGTGTGTGAACTGTACCTGCTGTGGTAATCACATTATCCTTTAACGTCCAGGCTGATATGTAGGCCATCAGGCTCATGAACAAGCCTACCTCAACCTCTTGACTTCACCCCCAGCACTCCAACAGAATGGCCTTTACCAGCACACAGTCACCTTAAACAACCACCTCTTACACCAACGGCACAGTGCAATAACAATGACATTCCACTGACCCACTTAACTTTTTTTACTTACTATTTATACTGTAAAATGTGTCGTGTCTACTGTCTTATGTGTCCAACAATCGTCACTGTCCAACTGTCTCACTTATTTTGTACTACTTACTATACTTATGTCACTTATCGTCTTGTCCTTATTTCATTGCACTACTGCGTATTTGTATGATTTGTATTTTTTGTATGATTTGTATTATTTGTATTATTTGTGTTATTGTATTATTTGTATTATTTGTATTATTTGTATTATTTGTATTGGATGCTGCATTGTCATGGAACCGAGCTCATGGAACTCCCTGCACTCGTGTATGAGACGTAACAAGAAACTTGAAACTTGAAACGGGAAACTTGATGTAGTTGACCGGGTGCTCACGCTAACGCTAACGCTAACGCTACACCACAGACATAATCACCACCACATCCCTGTCTCTCTGTTCTGATAGGCTCAGAGGATTCACTGCTTTCATGTGACAGGCTGGACTGATATTCCTATGACAGAAAGCCAGAGAGCTTTTACTTGATGTTGTCAGGCTCTCATCTCCTCCCTGGATGTGGAGAGTCTATACCATGAACAGATGGAGGCGTTTGAAGAGGACCATTAAACCACACAAACCACTGAAGTGTTACAGAACAGAACAGAAGGCTGTCGTCCAAAACCCGTCCCTACCATCTCTCTCCATCTCTCTCTTTCTTGTAAAGTGTCATTCTATCCTCCTCTCTCTCTCCATCTCTCTCTTTCTCTCAATCTCTGCTTCCTCTCTATCTCTACTCCCCCTCCCCCTCTCACTCTGCCCCCCCCCCCCCCCCTCACTCTGCCCCCCCCCCTCTCTCTCCATCTCTCTGTCAGTACATTGAGTGTGAGGTTAATCTCGTTATAAACTCATCCTCCTGCGGTAATTCACTTGATGTTTCTCGGAAGTCACAAAAGCATCGTTTCCACGTCAATTACGGCAGAGAGGTAGAGAGAGAGTTAGCCAGCTAGCTACCGCCCCAAGGCTTGTATCAATGACACAGCGCTGTAGTCTGGATGTTAGTAACGACTCAAAACATTAAACACAAAGACACAACAATGTCTAAACGACAGCACCGCTCTGACTGGGGGGCTTCAATAAACCCTTCTCTAAAAATCATCAATTCAGGGAACGGTCTGCAATCAGTCAGCCTGGCAGAGGATTGAATCAGGGGGGGGGGGGGTGTCATTGTGGGTAACGTGGTGCCGCTCTGGGGCTTCCCTCCCCCATGTTCAGGGGCTGATTGAGGGTTTAATACCAGCCAGTTAGTGTTCAGTAACACTGCTCTCCACCGCATCACTGATCATCTGGGATTGGTTCCTTCTGGTTGGGGAGGGGCTGTAATTGAATGGCTGCTGTCAACACACACACACACGCACGCACGCACACACGCACGCACACACACACACCTGTGTCTGAGGGTAAATCCGTCTCCGCTCCTGACCCCTTCCATCTGTGTGTCTGTGTGTGTGTGTGTGTGTGTGTGTGTGTCTGTCTGTGTGTGTGTGTGTGTGTGTCTGTGTGTGTGTGTGTGTGTGTGTGTGTGCGTGTGTGTGTGTGTGTGTGTGTGTCTGTGTGTGTGTGTGTGTGTGTGTGTGCGCACGTGTCGAGTATGTATCCAGTGTAAACGGCATCAGAAGGCTGTACCTCGCGGGTGTGAGCAGGTGTGACCACTGCTCTCTGGTGGCAGCTAATCTGGCCTTCTCCAAGCTCGGCTACTCATGCCTGCTCCAAACTCTCTCACAGTTCCACCGGCGAGGGTTATTATCAGCGGGGCTGTGGAGGTCCGCTGCTGCGTCACACAGCCTGGTTAGAATGACGGCTCCTGCTTAGCGCTGAGCTTCTGCTGCCGGATCCTGAACTGCACATTTATATGCAAATATACCACAGGGCTGGAGTTGACAGAGACAGGTGTCTTATGAAGGGTCCTGGAATGGTGGAATGTTCAGCTTGTGTACCTGGGGCGAGGGGTTTACCTGGGGCCAGGGGTTTACCTGGGGTTAATAGAAGTCTTATGGTGGTGTTGTACATTATGTAAAATAGCGAGTTGGAGTTGATTTAGGAAGTGGAAGTAGAGAACAGTGTTTAGCTCTGGTTCCATTTACATTTATGTTGAAGTCATTTAAGCGCCTTTATCCAAAGCGACTTACAATCAGTCCAGGAAGTGACTCAGCAACACATGACTCATCGGCAGTCAAGGCTTGTAAGAACAGGAGCCTAAAACAGCCACAGATCTGGAGGAAGGAGGACAACTTTTTTAAAGTTCTGGTTAAACTATAGTCCAGTCTATACCACCATAATCTATACCACCATAATCTATACCACAATAATCTATACCACCATAACCTATACCACCATAATCTATACCACCATAACCTATACCACCATAATCTATACCACCATAATCTATACCACAATAATCGATACCACAATAATCGAAACCACCATAATCTATACCACCATAACCTATACCACCATAATCTATACCACCATAATCTATACCACAATAATCGAAAACCACCATAATCTATACCATCATAACCTATACCACCATAATCTATACCACCATAATCTATACCACCATACGCAAGTGGCAAGTGTTTGTCTAATCAGGGGAGACCGATGGAGGTAAAAATCAGAAGATGGGCTCATGGTAATGCATGGAATGGAATGAGGACAGGTATCAAATACACTTCCAATTTCTACCTCCTCCAGCCTCCCCTGAGAATCCTCTCTCCTGGTCCCTAGAGTGGTAGAGCGAGGCGGGCAGGCTGGCCGGGCAGGCTGGCCGGGCAGGCTGGCCGGGCTGAGCCTGGATCATTAAGGAGATGACTCCCAGATCAATACTTATCAATGCAAACCTCCATCATGAGCTTGTAAGACATTACTGTTGTCCCATTAGACCTTCATTATACTGAGGGGAGGGGAGGGGAGGGGAGGGGAGGGGAGGGGAGGGGAGGGGAGTACTGAGGTGCCTAGGCTGGGGTACTGGCATACTGGGGTACTGGCGTACTGGGGTACTGGCGTACTGGGGTACTGTCATACAGGCGTACTGGGGTACTGGGGTACTGGCGTACTGGCGTACTGGGGTACTGGGGTACTGGGGTACTGGGGTACTGGCGTACTGGGGTACTGGGGTACTGGGGTACTGGCGTACTGGGGTATTGGGGTACTGGGGTACTGGGGTACTGGGGTACCACCATGCCAATAGAACAAAGTCAGTTAAATCAATTACCTTGTATAGTTACTACAGTCTGTCATGGTCACTACAAGGGACTGGACTACTAAACAAATACTCCCTAAACTCTGCCAGACGGGCAGTCTGTTAGGGTTAGGGTTAGGGTTAGGGTTAGGGTTAGGGTTAGTCCCTAAACTCTGCCAGACGGGCAGTCTGTTAGGGTTAGGGTTAGGGTTAGGGTTAGGGTTAGGGTTAGTCCCTAAACTCTGCCAGACGGGCAGTCTGTTAGGGTTAGGGTTAGGGTTAGGGTTAGGGTTAGGGTTAGTCCCTAAACTCTGCCAGACGGGCAGTCTGTTAGGGTTAGGGTTAGGGTTAGGGTTAGTCCCTAAACTCAGGCAGTCTGTTTTCAGTCTAATTTCATCCCAGTTAACAGTCACAACTGGGAACATGTGAGATCCACTAAACATCAGTTAAACTGTACTACTGTACTACTGTACTACTGTACTACTACATCAGTTAACCTGTACTACTGTACTACTGTACTACTACATCAGTTAACCTGTACTACTGTACTACTGTACTACTGTACTACTGTACTACTACATCAGTTAACCTGTACTACTGTACTACTGTACTACTACATCAGTTAACCTGTACTACTGTACTACTGTACTACTGTACTACTACATCAGTTAACCTGTACTACTGTACTACTGTACTACTACATCAGTTAACCTGTACTACTGTACTACTGTACTACTGTACTACTACATCAGTTAACCTGTACTACTGTACTACTGTACTACTGTACTACTGTACTACTACATCAGTTAACCTGTACTACTGTACTACTGTACTACTGTACTACTGTACTACTACATCAGTTAACCTGTACTACTGTACTACTGTACTACTGTACTACTGTACTACTACATCAGTTAACCTGTACTACTGTACTACTGTACTACTGTACTACTGTACTACTACATCAGTTAACCTGTACTACTGTACTACTACATCAGTTAACCTGTACTACTGTACTACTGTACTACTGTACTACTGTACTACTACATCAGTTAACCTGTACTACTGTACTACTGTACTACTACATCAGTTAACCTGTACTACTGTACTACTGTACTACTACATCAGTTAACCTGTACTACTGTACTACTACATCAGTTAACCTGTACTACTGTACTACTGTACTACTGTACTACTGTACTACTACATCAGTTAACCTGTACTACTGTACTACTACATCAGTTAACCTGTACTACTGTACTACTGTACTACTGTACTACTGTACTACTACATCAGTTAACCTGTACTACTGTACTACTACATCAGTTAACCTGTACTACTGTACTACTGTACTACTACATCAGTTAACCTGTACTACTGTACTACTGTACTGCTGTACTACTCGTGGTGTAACTGCAAGTCATCTGATCTCCATCCCATTAAATGTTCCACGTCCTGCACTAAGAAAGACTGGATGGGGAAAAATGGATATGGCACTTCTTAATGTTCGATCACTAACCAATACGCTTTTGTTATTAACAAACTCATATCTGAACATAAAATTGACTGCATGTTGTTAACAGAAACCTGGTTAAATAGCGACGGACCTGCTGTTCTTATTGAGACGTCCCTCCATGCTGTAGTTTAGACCATTCTACAAGGCATGGTAAAAAAGGCGGTGGGACTGCCTCTATATTTGCTGACGCCCTAAACAGAAATATCCCTATTGGTGATTTGTGCTCCTTTGAACATCATGCTATACTGTTAAAATATTCAACCCCCTGTGCTTGTTATAACAATATATAGACCCCCCAAACAGTGTCCTATCTTTTTAGATGACTTCACCGAAATGGTGTCTTTTGTCAGTACCAATTATGACAACATGACATCATCGGTGACTTTAATCTACATGTGGATAACGCGGCCGACTCTAAAGCCGCTGAGTTCCTAAATGTGTTGAGCTCTCTGGATTTTATTCAACATGTTAATGGACCGACTCACAACCGCGGTCATACGTTGGATCTAAGGATTGACGTATCCTCTGTAATTGACTTGGCAATCTCTTTTTTTCTCTGCATTCTTATCATCCAGCTTTGTTACTGAGCAGGTTGTTAGGAAACGTTACCTTACCTCTGAAGTTGCTGAAAATGTCATGAATCATATTAATAACATACCCCCACAGATCCTTCCTTCCTCTTGTGATGATTTAGTCAACAATTTGAATAATAAGCTGAAGACTACCATGGACACTACAGCACCAGCCAAACTTAAGAAGATTCCATCTAAACAGAAACCACTGTGGAGAACTGGGGATGTTATTAACTTAAAGAACAAATGTAGAAAAGCTGAGCGTCAATGGAGAAAAACTAAGCTGCAAGTCCATTATGACATTTTTAAAGAACACCTCACTATCTTCAACAAAGCAATTAGAAATGCAAGACAAGCTCATTTCTCAAAGCTGATTTCGAAAAATCATAATAATCCCAGAATGCTTTTGACAGCCTCATAAATCCAGCTCTAAAAAGTCAGTCATTCATCACCTCAACAAAAAATGTGAAGAGTTTGCAGCATTTTTCAGAGACAAGATAACAAAATCAGGTTGGATCAAACCATGTTATACTGAATGTTCATGAGCCCCTGTCTTTGTCTAAGACTGCTATGAATGATTTTGCTGCTGTTGATAAAGAAATGTTCAGGAACGAAGTAATGCAATTAAAACCCTCCACCTGCACACTTGACCCTATCCATGACCCTATCCATGACCCTATCCATGACCCTATCCATGACCCTATCCTTGACTTGGGGTACTGGGGTACTGGGGTACTGGGGTACTGAGGTACTGGGGTACTGGGGTATTGGGGTACTGGGGTATTGAGGTACTTGGGTACTGGGGTACTGGGGCACTGGGGTATTGGGGCACTGGGGTATTGGGGTATTGGGGTACTGGGGTACTGGGGTACTGGGGTATTGGGGTACTGGGGTACTGAGGTACTGGGGTACTGGGGTACTGAGGTACTGGGGTACTGGGGTATTGGGGTACTGGGGTATTGAGGTACTGGGGTATTGGGGTACTGGGGTACTGGGGGTCGTCTGTGCAGACTGAAGACATGCGGTCTGGGGGGTGGTGTTATCTGGCTGTACCAGCATTTGATCACCTGGTTTGATGTAAGATCAGTAAAAACTAAAGACACGTTGAGTAAGAGTTACGTAAATTACAATTTACGTGGTGGTTAGTAGTAGGTATTAACTTATAGTGGTTAGTAGTAGGTATTAACTTATAGTGGTTAGTACTAGGCATTAACTTATAGTGGTTAGTACTAGGTTAGACATTAACTTATAGTGGTTAGTAGTAGGTTAGACATTAACTTATAGTGGTTAGTACTAGGTTAGACATTAACTTATAGTGGTTAGTAGTAGGTTAGACATTAACTTAGAGTGGTTAGTACTAGGTTAGACATTAACTTAGAGTGGTTAGTAGTAGGTTAGACATTAACTTAGAGTGGTTAAGGTTAGACATTAACTTTGAGTGGTTAAGGTTAGGGTTAGAGTGGTTAGGGTTAGAGTGGTTAGGGTTAGGGTTAGGGTTAGGGTTAGAGTGGTTAAGGTTAGGGTTACAGTGGTTAGGTTAGGGTGGTTAGGGTTAGGGTTAGGGTGGTTAGGGTTAGGGTTAGGGTTAGGGTGGTTAGGGTTAGGGTTAGGGTTAGGGTTAGGGTTAGAGTGGTTAAGGTTAGGGTTACAGTGGTTAGGTTAGGGTGGTTAGGGTTAGGGTTAGGGTGGTTAGGGTTAGGGTTAGGGTTAGGGTGGTTAGGGTTAGGGTTAGGGTTAGGGTTAGGGTTAGAGTGGTTAAGGTTAGGGTTACAGTGGTTAGGGCTAGGGTGGTTAGGGTTAGGGTTAGGGTTAGGGTGGTTAGGGTTAGGGTTAGGGTGGTTAGGGTTAGGGTTAGGGTTAGAGTGGTTAAGGTTAGGGTTACAGTGGTTAGGTTAGGGTGGTTAGGGTTAGGGTTAGGGTTAGGGTTACAGTGGTTAAGGTTAGGGTTACAGTGGTTAGGTTAGGGTGGTTAGGGTTAGGGTTAGGGTTAGGGTTAGAGTGGTTAAGGTTAGGGTTAGGGTTAGGGTGGTTAGGGTTAGGGTTAGGGTTAGGGTGGTTAGGGTTAGGGTTAGGGTTAGGGTTAGAGTGGTTAAGGTTAGGGTTAGGGTTAGGGTGGTTAGGGTTAGGGTTAGGGTTAGGGTTAGGGTTAGGGTTAGGGTTAGGTCTGGATGTGTGTTAGTCTGTCAGGCGGACATAGTTATCCTTCACTTCTCTGTCAACCATCTTGCCTGCTGGCTTTTGCCAGGTAACAGCCTCTGAAACACCACAGTCAACATGTTTTCTCTCCCTCTCCTCCTCTCTCCTCCTCTCCTCTCCTCTCTTCTCCTCTCCTCTCCTCTCCTCTCCTCTCCTCTCCTCTCCTCTCCTCTCCTCTCTCCTCCTCTCCTCTCCTCTCCTCTCCTCTCCTCTCCTCTCTCGTAGGAGGGACACCCTGGTGTTTACCTGGTGTTTACCTGGCAGCAGGTGTCTGGATGTTCTGGAACCAGCTCCTCTGACAGGTCCTGATCGTCATGCCAGATGCCTGCTAGGAGAGAAAGCTGTTGGCTGGAGCACACACACACACACACACACACACACACACACACACACACACACACACACGCGTTTGGAGGCAGGGTGGGTGGAGCCCAGAGACAGGCAGGCGTAGTGTGGTTCTCCTGGGAGCAGAGAGGCAGAGATCCAACAGGCTTCCTGTTTCTCTACCTCCTTCTCCACCTCCTTCTCTACCTCCTTCACTCCCTCCTTCTCCACCTCCTTCTCCCCTCCTTCTCCACCTCCTTCTCCACCTCCTTCTCCAACTCCTTCTCCAACTTCTTCTCCCCTCCTTCTCCTCCTCCTTCTCCACCTCCTTCTCCACCTCCTTCTCTATCTCTTTCTCCAACTCATTCGGCCCTCCTTCTCCCCTCCTTCTCCATCTCCTTCTCCACCTCCTTCTCCCCTCCTTCTCCACCTCCTTCTCTCCCTCCTTCTCCACCTCCTTCTCCATCTCTCTCTCTCTCGCTCTCTTTCACTCTCACACTGTCTCACACTCTCTCACACACACACACACACACACACACACACACACACACACACACACACACGCACACACTTACTAACCTAACTCACCTTCTTTCTCTAAGCCTCTTCTCTCCTTCCCCCCCCTCTTTCTCTAAGCCCCCCCATCCCCCATCCCTCTCTCTATCTCTCCTCCCTGTGAGGAGGTGAGGTCAGAGGTTCTGCAGTCTCACTGGAGGCCAGCGGTTCTGTCTGTCATCACAGCCTCACACAATGGCTCTGTCCCTCCCTCCCTCCCTCCCTCCCTCTCTCCTTCAGATCTCCCTCTGTGGTACATGCTCTCTCCCTGTCTCTTCCTTTCAGACACGTTCTCTGATGCCCTCCCGTCAGGCAGAGAGAATGGGCCTTTTGTTCCGAACCTTTCAGAGTCATCTGAGCCAATCATAAAGGAACAAATGGCTGTTTTCAGATCTGCTGATGTACCAGGGGAGGCTGGTGGAGGCTGGTGGAGGCTGGTGGAGGCTGGTGGAGGCTAGTGGAGGCTGGTGGAGGCTGGGGGAGGCTGGGGGAGGCTGGTGGAGGCTGGTGGAGGTTGGCGAAGGTTGGTAGAGACTGGTGGAGGTTGGTGGAGGCTGGTGGAGGTTGGTGGAGGCTGGTGGAGGCTTGTGGAGGCTTGTGGAGGCTGGTGGAGGCTGGTGGAGGTAGAAATCAGAGGACAGGCTCCACCAGCCTCCACCAACCTCCACCAGCCTCCACCAACCTCCACCAGTCTCTCCTGCATTCTACGATCATTTCAAGGTAAATACCAAGTTATTCCATCAGTGTCTCACT
>NW_028152475.1:0-2500 GCF_951799395.1 Argentina silus | reverse complement strand
TGCAAGCAATGGTTAGCCCCCAAACCCCTGCAAGATCACTCTGCTTGTCCACCTCGGCTGCCCACCTGGCACCGCCGCCTCTACGTGGATGCAGTGGCCGCGCTACTTGGTCACAGCTTTTCACTGTCCTGGCCACCCCCGCTGGTGGAATGAGCTTCCCACTGCTGTCAGGACTGCAGAGTCACTACCGATCTTCTGGCATGGATTGAAAACCCATCTCTTCAAGCTACGTCTTAACAGTCCCTCCTAAAGACCGCTTCACCCCCACTACGCCCCCTATACTAAACCTAACCCCAACCCCGAGACCTCTTCTCCCCTGCTACCCCCCTGTACAAGTTCTCTCCTGCTAATAAAATATATTTAAAAAAATTAAATAATAAAAAATACAAAATTAGCCAACTGGCATTACAACTGCCAATGGCCCCTGGTGTGAGCATTGATTACTTTATCTTATGATGACTGTTGGATAGATGATTCACTTACTTAAACAAATGTATTGTTGTAAGTCGCTTTGGATAAAGGCGTCTGCTAAATGCCATAAATGTAATGTAAATGTAGGTAAACACCACATAGAACACTTGGCCCTCTAGGTGGGGAGTGTTCCAGAACTCTCTGGCAGTTGGTGGATTAAATAACAGACAGTTGGTTGTGGAGGTCACACTCGTGATCTCCTTGACAACCAGATGATGGTCTGGTGAAAGAAGGCGGGTATCCCTGGCCTCCGCCAGGGGCTGGTTGGCTGCCTAGTGGTCACATGACTTGGTTGTGTAGTTTATAAGGAGAGTTACAGAACATTTCTTTGTGTGTTTGATACCATTCCTATTCCCTATTCCTATTCAGATCATGGGCTTATTCCACCAGCGGCAGGATGCTGCCTAATGTCAGCGATTAGCCTCTCAAAACAGCTAATAGGAGTTTCGATATTATAAATATGTGTTTAATTAAGTCTAAACAGAGGGAGGCAGGGGGAGGCAGGGGGAGGCAGGGGGAGGCAGGGGGGGCGGCAGGGGGAGGCAGGGGGGAGGCAGGGGGGAGGCAGGGGGAGGCAGGGGGGAGGCAGGGGGAGGCAGGGGGAGTGTGTGTGTGTGTGTGTGTGTGTGTGTGTGTGTGTGTGTGTGTGTGTGTGTGTGTGTGTGTGTGTGTGTGTGTGTGTGTGTGTGTGAGTGTGTGTGAGTGTGAGTGTGTGTGTGTGTGTGTGTGTGTGTGTGAATGACTTGTTCTCTTGTCTCTGTCCAAACAGTAGCAAGGGCTTCGGCCCACTTTCATGTGAGAGAGTAAGATTGATAAACCTCTGAGAGAGAGAGAGAGAGAGAGAGAGAGAGAGAGAGAGAGAAGAGGGAGAGAGAGAGAGAGAGAGAGAGAGAGAGGGAGAGAGAGAGAGAGAGAGAAAGAGGGAGAGAGAGAGAAAGAGAGAGAGAGAGAGAAAGAGGGAGAGAGAGAGAGAGAGAAACATTTGTACAGCATCCCTGTTAAGATTAAACTTTCTAATCCTCTTGTCCCAGTGTGATTCCACTGGTGTTGAGAGGACAATGCTGCTGATAGCAGATTACACTGAGCAGCACCACAGAGACCCGGGGGGGAGGGGGGGGGGGCAGGGGGGGCAGGGGGGGTAGGGGGGGTAGGAGGGGCAGATCTATGACCCTGCTCTGTTTAATCTCACTTGGATTACACTCTTCATTACACAGAGAGACAAACACACACACACACACACACACATTCCTCTGCTGCTGCAGTCTGACATGCAGGGGGAAGGCAGGGGAGAGGAACGGGGAGGCAGGGGGAGGCAGGGGGGAGGCAGGGGGATGCAGGGGGGAGGCAGGGGAGAGGCACGGGGAGGCAGGGGGGAGGCAGGGGGAGGCAGGGGGAGGCAGGGGGAGGCAGGGGGAAGCAAGGAGGCAGAGAGAGTCAGACGTGTGTGTGTGTGTGATCTGTGTGTGTCTAGTCTGATCTGTGTGTGTGTCTAGTCTGACCTGTGTGTGTGTGTGTGTGTGTGTGTGTGTGTGTGTGTGTGTCTAGTCTGATCTGTGTGTGTGTGTCTAGTCTGATCTGTGTGTGTTGTCTGATCTGTGTGTGTGTCTAGTCTGATCTGTGTGTGTCTAGTCTGACCTGTGTGTGTGTGTAGTCTGATCTGTGTGTGTGTGTGTGTGTGTGTGTGTGTGTGTGTGTGTGTGTGTGTGTCTACAGTTCTTCTTCTCTTGACAACTCTCTGTCACCACGGCGACTCAGAAATGTAATAAGAGGATTTGTGATAGGCCGAGGCTCCATGTCAATCAAACGCCTTACTCTTCAGCCCTGAACACACACTCCCCACCAGGGGAGGCTGGCCGAGGTAGACATCGGAGGACAGGGGAGGCTGGCGGAGGTAGACATTGGAGGACAGGGGAGGCTGGCGGAAGTAGACATTGGAGGACAGGGGAGGCTGGCGGAGGTAGACATTGGAGGACGGGCTCATTGAAACGCATGGAGCGAGATGAGGAACGGTGTCTGACACGTCTGAAGG